>NW_017305988.1:3012560-3016206 GCF_001594115.1 Trachymyrmex septentrionalis | reverse complement strand
ACATTTTTTAAGTTTATATGAGTTTGATAATTTTTACATACCAAAAACTACGAGCTGAAAAAGACGAAAAATTTTCTTCTCACTTTGTGGATTTGTAACGTGTCCAAAACGAGAAAATTGAGAAAATTTTCGATTACCTATCGTGAAAGCTTGATACTTTCCCTTCAAAATCGGTTTTTTTAAATATTCCTACGACTTTTGATTACTGAGTTATCGCGGATTAAATAAAAGAATTATTTTGACTTTAATTGCTCATAACTCCATTAAAAATTGTCGTATCGTATAATTTAAAAAAGAAATTTTTAAAGCTGAAACTTTACTCTATCAAGATATATTTATATTGTTGGTAAGAAAGTAATTGCGGTTTTTACTGATAGATGTCTTTTAAAAAAACGCGATGACTTTTTACTTAACCTAATATATATATATATATACACACACACACATGTATGTATACACACACATGTATGTATACACACACATACAGAGTATTTCAAATGTAATATCTCGGATATGAATGAAGGGGAAAATGTTTTAAAACTGGCCTATATTACTCTCTCTCATATGCATATAGTGCGCACACTAATTATTCAATTGCCATAAGCATATCAGGTATGTGATTATAAAAAAATAATAGTTTGAGATATTTAATATTTCCCCTCAATTTTGTGCTAATTTAATGTATAAATTACTTCATAAATTATTGATTTTTTTAAATTTACCTTAATTCTTTTATATTCGGAATAATTAGGGAAACTATATTATGTAAAAAAATCATGCAATTTCATCTTTCAAAAATGGCGGTAACCTTCATATGATCTTGAGAATTTTATTTGAAAATTAAATTTTACCAATATTTGCATCCCTTTAAATCGTACAACTTTCATTTGAATTTTTCCGATCGTTCATATTTTCCGAAATATTCAACCTTGAGTTTCTCTGTATATGCATGTATAAGTAACACACACACACACACGATTTTTTTTTAAAGAGAAAGTTATTACATAATAATATGAGATATAACAGGTCCAATGTAATTTATTTACATAATTATTTGGCCTGGAGAATTTCTACGACTTTTAGATTTTTCGATGTAGCAGTTTTTGAGTGATACTTATTAAACGATTTATTCAATCTTTTGCTATATACATTGTTTGTACATACATTGTTTGACTTGAAATATTTCTAAATGAGAGATTATAAAGATTGTTGGTCACGCGTAGCATGATAAGCGTCTCTCTCTTTATCGGGGAATTTGGTCGGTAAATTCGGACTGTGTAAGTGACATTTTGCAGGGTACATGATACCTGCGACGTTTACTTCATAATCGCCTGATAATATGTACTCGTTTGTCACTTCTTGCGGTTGATCCTTCGAATCAAAATTTTGCACAAATCCAAGACATACCTGTGAACGTGAGTCAACAAGTTATTTCGAAGAGAAAAAAATATTGTTGACTACGTAAAAAGAAGGATGTTTAAGTTAGGGCTCTTTCTCGGCCAAAATGAAAAATTCCGAGATGTACAAATTATATGTCATTAAAGGGCTAAAGGAGGTTGTAACAGCATTAATATTTACGCTTTAAACAAACTGTACATGTGAAAGTTGTGTTCATCACATTCTGTTTTTATTGAGCAACATATTTTTATTGATTATTTATTTTATTTGATATTAGTTTTATTTTTTAAAATAATAATCTAATTTTTTTAAGGTAAATATTTTAAGTACTAAAAATGACTTATGTAAAGTTTCATTTTCATTGAGATTCAGCAATTAGTTTAGAACAAATAAAGATTTTGTTTATTTACTGAACAATTATATACATCTCAATGTAACTTTACATAAATATTTTTGAATTCATAAAGTACTTATATAAAAAAATTAAGATTTTTATCATTATTTTGTAATACATTTTCATATATTTCTATTAGAGTACAAATTTACCAAATATTACTTTTTATTGAAATAACTTTTGATCCAGATGCTCAACTGTCTCTAATTTTTTCTATTACTTTTAAGTGTAATTTAAAATAATCTGTAATTTTTTCAAGTAATTCTTAACATATTACATTTGCCTTACAATCTCTTTAAATAAAATAGAGTGACATATCGATTATCTTAGGGAAACATCGAGAACGTAGCAGAAATTGTATTATCAAAAAGACAATAAAATTAAAAATTGTTAAACAAAATAGCAAAATATTCCGCTAATTAAGGAACAAAAACCATATTATTATTTAAACACGATAATTTGGCAAGCGTTTGTTATTCAAAATCAGAATTCGAAACTAAACGATTATTTTGTATCGGACTTTTTGTCGATCGTCAATTGCTTGAAAATTCTCTAAATTATACGTGTTTAAGCAACAAAAACATTTATTGCTTAATTTTCGGGATATTTTGATGTTTTAGTTAACAATTTTTTATTAATAAATGTGATAACATAAGTTTTATTGACTTTTTATCACGATTTCTCTCGTATTCTCGATGTTTCCCCAAGATAAGCCATACATCACTCGATTCTGCAACTCCTTTAATATGATACATAATTTATACATCTCAGTACTTTTTCATGTTGGCCAAAAAACAGCTCTAATTTAATAATATCCTCTTTTCTTTTTTCCTAAGAGAAAAACTATGTCACCTGTTTTTTGAATGTAAAACCGTATCCTGTGGTAGTTGTCATTCCGCAATATTTTCCATTTCGATAAATAGGCTCACCACCCCAGCACCAGGTATCAAATTCGAGGTCATGATCGTTTAACAGTAATTGTACGTACTTGCGTTGGACTCCTTGCTCACGCTGTTTCAAAAGAGCATCTCTGCCTATAAAATTAATTTCCTTCTGCGAAATGAAAGTTTATCTCATAAATTCATATATAACAATATTGTTAAAATGTTAATCCAATGTATAATATTTACATCGAATTTTACTCTCCACGATCTTCCGCATTCTAGAGGAGTAGTGAAGGTATCCAGATCTTGTCCCCAAAATGCGTAAAACTTTTCAACGCGTAACGCTCTTGTCGCATAATAACCAGCATGTTTCATCCCATATTTTGCTCCGGCCTCTATCAGTCTTGTATAGACGTGCAGTGCAAACTGAAATTATTAAATTAAGTCTCAGACTTGGAGTGAGAGGGGGGGAGGGAGGGGGGGAGAGCAAAGATGATATAATTACTCGATTGTTTGGGATTTTTACCTCGTTTGGTATATACAGCACATAACCAAGTTCTCCGGTGTGTGTTAAATTCATTGTACGAATGCCATTGGCAAGTCCAACGTCTAATTCCTGATGAAAGGATAGAAATGGGTAATATAATAAATTAAATTTTTTAACTCAATTATATTACCTTGAATGTGAAAAATGGAAAATTCTTTGGATTTAAATCTATGTCTGTTAATTCAGTTAACAATTTTCTGGTGGCCGGTCCCATTATACAAATTGCAGTGTATGCTGATGTGACATCGGACACGGCGACAGAACCATCTACCGGCAGATGACGATGAATCCAATTCTTGCAACGGGTTTGTTGAATGGTTGGTGCAATCATCATATAACTAACGAAAATGTTTTCAAATGTATTCATACATGTCTCTTCTTTATACACAAAGTAATCCGCGTTATTGATGACACAAAAAATAC
>NW_017305988.1:3004453-3012460 GCF_001594115.1 Trachymyrmex septentrionalis | reverse complement strand
AAAAAAATATATATATATACATATAAGAAATTTGCTTTTTATTTACTTTGTCATGTAGAATCACCTTCCTAGTTGTGTCAATAATAGACTATCATCATGCGATGCAACTTTATTCATTCCGACTTACTGATTCGGTGCGATTCGCGCTAAACTGCAATCGTTCTCATAGCCACCAAGATAATTTTGCATACCGGTGTGAATAATACTTCCTACAGGCACATCCACATCATTTGAGCATAAATACTGCAACAAATCCACAACTTCCGTGTCGTTTGACTGCAATAATATACAAAAGTGAGATGTTAACGTCTTATTGCAATTTTATTGGCAGTAAGATAGACGAATCTTTGAATAGTTTACCCATAAATCGATTTTAGTAAAGGAAGAATAATCACTTAAACCAATTGCTTCTCTGCAAGCGGCGTATTCCTGTGCAACCGCGTCGAACCAAGGGGGCTTACCGAAAGTATTCGTGTAAGCTATTTTGTATCTCTGGAAACCGTCGGGAAACTCCAAATCTATTAAGAATGCTCATAATATTGAATGAAATGGATTCTCTTTAAAATGGAGTCTTGTTGAAAGAGTTTTGTATGATGTATAAAAATTACCACAGTCATGGTCCGGCTGAAACCAGGAGGGTCTCTCATAGCCCATGACCTGGCCGAAAACGGCGCCCGCATCTCGAAGCTTTGGATAAATCGGTGACATTCTCAGGTTTCTTCCGGTTTTGAACTCGAGGTGCGGATACTGCAGCGCATAGTGCATTCCAGGTACCTCTCGCACTCGGTCGCGTAGAAATTTGCGATTATTATGCAGTCCAAGGAAACGCGAGACATCTAACTCGTACATATCTAACGAAGTCGAGCCGTTAACTATTAATTCCGCCGTTGCGCGACCGACTCCGCCAGCGGCGGATATTCCGACCTTTGGAAATCATCACTTATATCAAAGAATTTCGAAAGCCTATATAATTAGATCTAAATCAGCTAATTGACTAACCGTTTTCATTCCAGCAGCGATGTAGTAATTACGTATTTCCGGTGCCTCTCCCACAATCCATCTGCAATCCGGAGAGAACGCTTCAGGCCCATTGCAGAGCCTTTCCAGAACTGCATTTCCCAAACTTGGAATTCTATGCAACATCTGTTCCAGCAAAATATGAAAATGATCCCAATCTTCTGGTAAAAATCGCTTATCCATGCTTTCTAAAAAACGAAAAAAAATATTGACAAGTAAATTTAGTGAAATGGAATTATAGTAATTAGTTATTTTTCGTAATGTAATACATTAGGATAATTCTTATTTGTAACTCATAATTTTTATTCTAACCAGGAATTATGCCATCTTCAAATGCTGGCTTTGCAATTGGCTCAAAGCCACCAGCTAACAGGCGTCCTTTGTTCTCTCGAAAATAGATATATCCATCCAAGTCGCGTATAACAGGTATCATTGGATCTAAATTAGCAATAGGTTTAGTGTGTAGATAATAATGTTCTACTGGATGAAGCGGTACCTGAAAAATGAGCAAAGTTTTATTTTCTACTAGACTACTCTTTTTGTTTAATAAAGTATGTATCAGACCTTGACATGTGGCTCACTGAGTTTACCCACATTTCGTGCCCAAAATCCAGCACAATTTACAAAATGTTGACATTTGATCATACCACGTGTTGTTTCTACCGCTTCTATTTGGCCACTGTGATTAATAACTTTGGTAACCGCGCAATTCTCAAATACTGTAACACCTGAATATAACAACAAAGAATATATTTAATTTAGGAGTAGTTGACAATTAAATCTTTCTGGATATTCTAATTTTTTTTTTTTTTTTTTAATTGTACCTCTTTGTTGTGCCTCTTGTATCAATGTCAAACAGATCTGATACGGATCACCAACACCATCTCCTGGAATCCACAATCCTCCAATTAAATCCTCAATATGTAACAATGGACACAAATCATGAATTTCTTCTGGCGAAACTAAGTGGCACTCGATATTACGTGACCTGAAATATTAATGAAGTTTAAACAGAAATGTCCATCATGGTATCTCGTATTTATTAAATAAATTTACACAGATTGTGCTTTCATTCGTCTGAACGACGTCATGCGATCTCTCGTTCGTGCCAAGGAAAGGCTGCCGCATTGCTTCCATCCTGTCGAAAGACCTTTTTTCTCCAACTCCTTGTATAAAGCGATACTATCCTGGGCAAGTTTTACTTGTGCCAGACTTGGTTTAAAAGCTCCTACTAATCCTGATGCATGCCATGTTGTTCCGCCTCCTAGTCTGATGACAAATATAAACAATGCTTAAGAGAAAACTATATAAGGGTAATAAATTTTTTTTTAAATACTTACGTGTAGACATTTTTAATAGTTTGTTAAGAAAAGTACATTTGAAAGGATAATACTTGTGTACCTGCTACTTTCTACCAAAATAGTCTCTGGTCCCAGTCCTATGAGGGACAAGTGGTACGCCACAGCACCACCCATAACTCCACCTCCGCATATAACAACTCGTGCTTCCTTAGGAAATACATATTCCGAATCATCTGATGCCACATCGATTACTTTTGTGACCGTTTCCCGAGTTTGATAACTGCGAGAAAAAATCTGTCTCCCTTGCACTGCGCCTCTACTGTACAACAGTTTACATTGTTTCCACATTTGGTGTTCCTAAGATAAAGAATACTTCGTCCACCTTAAATTTTGATAAAAAAAATATGCTCAATCGATCTGTTTATATGTACTTAAAAACAAATATTTCACAAGAAGAAAGAGTCGCTCTGCCCTGCGAATCGTAACACTATTGAAATTAAATCATTTGCAAAACTGCTTTTTCTGCTAAACGCAATCTAACGCAGCCCAATTGAAAATCTACACCCGTATTCATAATCGGGTCTTATATTTAAGGTTTCCTTAAATTTATTCTACAAATATTTTATAAATTATTTCATTGACTACTGAACATCTATAGATAAATTTAAGGAAGCCTTAAGCACAAGGGCTGAATACGGGCATTGATCTATATTTTTAGTTCTAACGGAATATACCAATCAGATGCAAGAGCTCACTAATGCCCGTATTCATAGTCAGACCTTAAATTTATCTTTAAATGCTCAGTAGCCAATGAAATAATAAGAGTATTTGAAGAGAAATTTAAGGAAGCCTTAAATATAAGGCCTGACTATAGTCAGTATAGTAAGTATAAGCGCTCAGTTGAGGCCGGTGTCCCATAGAGCGGGAAATAGCAACTAACTACTTAAACTAACTACTTGAATAGTTACCTATACTTTTAATATTTATTTTACAAATTATTAATTAATTATTGTGCATCGCCATCAATTTAGTATCATATTTTTTAGACGTGTCCATATGTGTACAACGTTCGTACTGTCGTTCAACTGTAACAGGGGAATGCTCGACTGTAGTTGATTGGTTCTTACATTCTGATTTGGATTAAACCCTTAGTGGAAACTAGGCCAGATATACAATATATTTCTCTCGCAGTTATAGATTTTATTGAAACTATTATCTTGTATACAAAAGTTGGCACTCAAATCGGCACATGTCGCAATTCTTATTAAGGGATTAAAGGATTTTTACGATAAACCAAGTCCCCTTCTTCATTCACGCGAGTGATAGCATTAACAGCAGAAATTGTATGATAAAAGCTGAGAAATTCTTCAGAGTGAGACAATTTGAGGCTCTAAGCGAGTTTCAATGACAGCGTCTGTACATTTGTAATCTAACAGCGTTGTGTTTACATTGAAATTTTAGGTTATGTTTGTACCTGACACGGTACTTTCTCATATTATGTTACGTTGAAATCAAGGTAAATGATTGAGCAACTTCAATAATTGTTTATGATCCTTTTAATAATTGTTATTGATCCTTCAATTTCTATTTTTTTTTTTTTCCAGAAAATCGAAAATAATGTGATGATGTAGGTGAAACATATGGACGCTTTATGTGTCTGGATGATTGACGTATTATTCGGTAATCCTCGATACGTGATGATTTGCTAACAACTTCTCTCAATTTCGAGGCTGATAATAAGGCAGTATGTTTTTCAAATTCTTTCAAATTTTTGTTTCCATATTGTGTAGTATCAGATAGTGATAACAAGATCAATTTTTTTCTAATAATAAAGAACATACACTATACACTGAATTTTTGTACAGAAACAGAAACATATATATAATCTGTTTCACAAGAGCATATGGGCTGTTCCTCCTAAAACTTACAGAATTGTTAAAAATTTGATTTGGATCTATTAATAAATTTAATAAACTAAAATGCATTTTCTTAGTAAGTTATCTAATCTCCTTTGTTATTGAGTATGGTCTGGCATGCGGCATGCTTTCTATAAGATTTTCATTGTCTCAGGAAGACATCTCCAGATATTCCCATATATGACAAACGAGTTACTTTAAATTAAAAATCTTCTTTTCCCTGAGTTTGTCCTTTATGATAGTCCATACATTTTCGATGGGATTGACATCAAATGACTGGGAAGACTATTGTAGTGATGCCATTTTTACATTTTCACTTTGTATACACACGACTTGGGTTTTGTGTCGTTCTTTTGAAGCATCCACGAACTATTATTTGAGTCAAACTATCTTTAAGCAGACTTCAATAAACGTTTATGATAAATTATGTTCATTTTCTGTGCATTCAGATTGTCCGCGAAGAGATATTAAGTACCAAATCCCTGTTGCTTACAGAAGCATCCCCACACGTGTACTTTCACTGGATGTTTTACTGTACGTTGAACAATGGGATCGTGACGAGTCGACCACACATACCTTCTGGGAACCCAGGCCCAAAAGGATGATTGGTAAAGATTACATTGGCAAAATCACGATCAATATTAGCATTTGCCCACTCCAGCTATTTTTCAACGTATTTTTTGCTTAAAAAAGGTTTAACTTTGAACCGCCAGCTGTATTCGGAATCAAGCAATCGTCGTCTAATAGTATATTAAAGTTCACCTTTACACTCTTTCTACACTTTTTCAATAAAAAATTCTTCGCTCGTAACGAACATCCAGGATTCTTCTGAAATATCTTGGTAGCTTTGTTCATCCTTTTTCGTTATTCAGCGCGTGGGTTCCACGTTGCAGCAGATCGTCAACACTTTTTGTTTCGTTATAACGTTTCATCCACGTCTTAACGAATCCCTCTGATTTTTTCATGTAGCGGCCGACAGCTGCATACGAAATTTTTGATTCTTTCCGATGTGTGCAAAGAAACACTGCTTCAAAACGACTTACTCATTGTGTGACATATTCTCTGTTACAGACAAAACAAGTCACACTACTCATATAACCTCGAAGCATTCTTCCGAACTGTTCAGAGAATCGGAAAAACCGAGTTTACATCTGTGTACTATCTATTAATGAAATTTGGAACCGTACGCTCTTGTGGAATAGATTGTATTTAAAATCTTCAATTAATGATATAACATTCTATATAAACATACTTATCGTTTGGTAACTTTTTTGAAGGATATTGAAAAAAGTTTTAAAATTCGTAAAAAATAGTTTTGAATTAGTCAAAGAACTTAATAGGAAGCCATTGGATTCAAACTATAAATTAGTAGCTTTGGACGTATCTATGTACACAAATATTTTTTACTGAATTGACTATTAGAAGTATTAAAAAAATATGAGATATTCTGTATCTCTAAAAGTACAACTATTTCAATTGAAGAATTCCTACGATCGGAATCAGACTATGCATTGAAGATTGAGATTGAAGATTAAAGATTGAAATTTCACCAATGAGGACAAAGAAATTTTGGCTCCTTTTGTTCTCTGATTGATCAAACTTCAATCTTTCAATCCTCAATCTCATTCTTCAATGCGTAGTCTGATTCCGGCCTAACAGCAATTCTATTAATATATATTAAATTCCACTTTTTACAAATTTGATAACCAATGCTATAAATAAATTTTTGGCATTCGTGGAATCCCCACTATCTTCAATTTTAGCAAATCTACTGCAGAATCTGGAGAGTGATATTTTTAATACCATCAATATTGATATTCCTATGTATTTCCTATGTATTACTGTTATGTGCACGATACTCTACTAGTAGTTCTATGAGACCAGAGAAATGTGTGTGATTCTATACAGATTTAATATTCTTATTATAACAGAATAAAATTCACCGTTGAAGAGAATGATGATGGTATTACAAATTTTTTATGTAAAATTATGATGATAAAGGACGGAAAAATGATTTTTTACGTAAAATTTTTACAAAAACTTATCAACTCTGGTAAATATCTCAATGAGGATATTCATACTGAGACTTATTGGGACATATGATGTTAGAATATTATATATTCTAACATCATATCTGAATTCAACACTCTCGAAACTATAAAAATACATTCAAATTCAAAATTTATTTTGATCGGTAGAAAATCAACTTTTTGTTGAAATAAAAGAAAGGGTTTTATTCTTTAAAATAAATATTTTTTGCAATAAAGTTCTTTATAGATTTTAATCTTATTCAACATCATTATAAGATTTTTCTAAAATATCTATGAGCATCAAATTATTAAGTTGTTAGTCAATTTAATTTGTGATATTACTTATTGTTCGGTTGGGTTTACGTTTCAAAACCGAAAAATCAATTCGGCGCGCAATTTAAATGACTACAAATGTAATATATAAACATCATATTAATCAAGCACTTAAAATCCAGTTTTGTTCGTTTAAGGCGTTTTCCGTACTAATTGTACGGAATACATATTTACTTGTTCTAAGAAAGTCTTCGTTCAATAAATTTTGTATTATTAATCATATATTCTAATTGTTTCAGAATTTTTTTTTATTTCGGGAATATGACACGCTCACATGTAAAATACCAAATTGCTAGAGATGATGTCGATACATCCGAGTACTTACCACAAAATATTCCAGATTTTCAAAATGTGTCGAAGACAGAACCCACGTTTTGGAAGAAAGCGTTCCACATATTTTTATTGATATCTGCTTACTTTATTTTATCAATAGGCCTTACATTTTATAATCCATGGCTTTATAATGCATATGTGAGTAATTGATAACTAGAATTTTTTGTTTACAACTTTTTCATCTGTCTAGTCCTAATGTAAAGAAAAAATAATAAATATAATCTTGAAAGGCATTTACGTGCGCGTTCGCGATTACACGCATGCACAATAGAGTAAAAAAGCACTCTTTTTGGACAAACATTTTATTATAGACGGCTTAATCGATTTTGATGATTTTTAAAAAATTTTTTGTTATATAATTTTCTGCATTATAGAGCTGTTAAGTTTTTGATATAAAACTACAATTTAAAATGGCAATTTTTTAAGATGACGGTGCGAGCGGCAGCCCTCCATATTGGAAAACTTGGGGTTTTCATTAGGACACCGAACTTTAAGGCTGCGGTCAAAGTCTCGCTACAAATGCTTTGAAGCGTTTGATTGACCAATTAGAAAAAAGAATTTTACAAATTGACTAATCAAAAATTGCTTTAAAGCATTTGTAGCAGCGCGTTGACCGTACCCTAAGACATATTTAAAAATCATCACTATTGAAACTTTTGCAAGCAAAAATTACATTTTCATTGGACTATTTGTCTCGTGCTTGTCTCAGTATTGTTCTTTTTTTCTACCTTCTAACAGCTGAACAAGTCTCTGATTATGTATATTCTCTCGCGAATTCTTAGAACGCGATATTATGATTAATTCTTTAAAGAAATTTGCAGTTAAAGTAATGGCGATATAATCACTACAAGGTTTCAAAACGATGCAGAAAAGTAAGACATATATATTAAAAAAAAAGAAAAATCTTTTAAGTCGAGTTTTGTGGAAAATATACTTTAAAAACCAATACTGATAGTGTAAACAATTTGATACGAGGAAACTCAAATGTTTAACTAATCATATGGCACGGATACCCATTGTTCGATTAAATTGAAATTTGGCAGGAATTATTTTTTTTGTGAATTGAAATTATTCTAA
>NW_017305988.1:2996590-3004353 GCF_001594115.1 Trachymyrmex septentrionalis | reverse complement strand
TACATTTATTTATATGTATTAACTATTTGTATGTTTTTAGGGTTTTAATTTTCCACTTGGTGTGGTCGTTTGCCATTTAGTTATAAAGTTTGCACTATCCGCATTAATAAGAGCCATTAGAAGATGTTACAATAGTAAACGAATAAATCTTCCATGGCAAAATATAATTTATTCATTAATGGTACCTGGCATAGCTAGTGGTGTCGATATTGGTTTATCAAATTGGGCACTTTCATTAATATCGATATCTTTGTAAGTATAATCTTATAGCAATATTTAAGATGGTAAGGAATTTATTATAAAGTACATGACGTTTCTTCCTAGAGTCACTATGACTAAGTCAACTACTATTATATTTATTCTTGGATTTTCTCTTTTATTCAAATTAGAGAAAAAGGTAAGGCTGAGATTTTCTGTAAAAAATCTGTGATATTTCTTAAATATATATTAAATATTTTTATATAACTTATAAATAATAATTATTGTTCATTGTAGTCATGGTCTTTAGTAGGGATAGTGGCAATGATAGCAGGAGGATTAGCGATGTTCACTTATAAATCTACTCAATTTGGCATTCTTGGATTTATATTGTGTCTCTTAGCATCATTTGCGAGTGGTATTCGATGGACTATGACGCAACTAATTATGCAAAGATCGAAACTCGGCCTCCATGATCCGATAGACATGATGTATTATATGCAGCCTTGGATGCTATTACCAGCAATATCAGTGACTTTATGGTTTGAAGGTAATTGTACGTTTTGTAACAGAATTTTATAATTAATTATAGAATAGAATTATATATATAATATAATTAATTATAGAATTAATCTTAATTAATTAGAAATTTCTTGATAAATATTCACTTCAGGGGAGGCTAATTTCGATGACCTTGACTTCTATATATTTTATCAAGGTCATGACCCTAAATGACCTCTAACAGCCGTCGCTCATTATTCATTAAAAAGTTTTTAACAATCAGTTCGTAATTTCTTCATTTTGCATGGAAAATTGGATGACTCATTTCGTTATTTCTTTCTTCATATTCAGACACACTCAAACTTTAAACTTTAAATTAAAACTCATTGTAGATACCGCTTTAAGCAACCTTCTACGTCAAGATATCGATCATATAATTATTTTTCTAGAGCGAAAACGTGAAAAGTAAAAATTTTTATGTATATAAGTATTGTATAAAAAAGGTAAAAATGAAAGTGAAAGGTGACAAATTAAATTTTTTTTTCATTTTTAGTATAAAGTTGTCCGCGTCTTTATTTTGTATCTACTTCTATTCTTAAAGGTTTTTGAATTCAAACGATCGAGTGTGTATTTAAAACAAGATAAAAATTACAAAAGCGATCAAATTCACTAGATGTTGATCAATGAAATTAACAAAAATAAAACAAAAATAAAATTTTAATCTGTTTACTTTTACAATTTTCTTGTTTTGAAATATTTGAAATCGATTTCCTATTGCTAGGATTACGTATTTTGAAAGGAGATGAAAATTACACTAATGAGCAAATTCAATACGGTGTTGAATAGGATGATAAAATTATAAATATTTTAGTAAATTCTATTAAATTATTTCTGTAATTTTCAAGTTTTAAAATACATAATCGACTCCTAGTAAATTCGAAGAAAATTTATCACCTGTAATATCGTTAATTCCTGTCACTCCAGCATCATCTTAAAAACTTGTTCAATTTTAGGTGGCAAAATATACGATAGTATTAGAATCACCGATTGGGGCAACATCAATAATATTTTATTGACTACAGCTGCTGTAGTAACAGGTGCCATTTTAGCATTTAGTATGGAAGTGATGGAATTCTTAGTTGTTACTTATACTTCTAGTCTGACATTGTCAATCTCGGGAATATGTAAGGTAAAATTATTAGTCAATTTATTATTGAATTCTATACTGTAATAAATATTATGTTCATGTTTTCTATTCCAATAATAAAAAATGGATTGAAATGGATTGAAATTTTTATGCATACCTATTAGTCCAGTGAATCTAATAAAAAAACTGTTTTTAATTAATTAAATTCAATTGGATTCAATTGGATAGAAAAACTGCATTTCTTATTCAGAATTATGAATTAAGCTGTATTTACGAGAAAGCACACAGAAAAAGCTGATAATATTTTTAGATTAAAAAGCACAGAAAAATGTGATTTAACATACATAAGTGCTTGTATACCCACG
Organism: Trachymyrmex septentrionalis; assembly: GCF_001594115.1. Lineage (NCBI taxonomy): Eukaryota > Metazoa > Arthropoda > Insecta > Hymenoptera > Formicidae > Trachymyrmex > Trachymyrmex septentrionalis. The sequence continues at coordinate 3,002,142 of NW_017305988.1, read as the reverse complement.
CATATACACGCGCGCGCGCACACACACACACACACACATATAATTATGCACATATATAATAATTTCTATAAATAAATAGAAATGCATTCGGATTGAAAAGGTTTTATTTTACACGTGGATGTTTATCTCTGAAAATCTGAATTCATTTCAATTCATTCTCGTTTAATTGAAATTTGTATTAAAAACAATTATACTCATATGTAACTACACTCATGCAAAAAAACGGTGCACTAAATTTTAGCACAAATTTTTAATATTTTTCAATAGCAGTAACTTATTAAAAATCATCGTATATTCATTGAAATAAATCAAAGTTCAAATTAAATTTTATAAATATAAATATTCCCCTTGAAATTCATGAAGACGAGATTAAGTTTGAGTTCTACAAAATGTGTTACTAAATGGTTGCCAGTTTTTAACTCTCACTTTCTCTCTTTAAAGACGAGAAAAAGAGAGAGATAAAGAGAAATTTTTTAAACCTCGCTTACAGTCAAAGTATAGGGCTGCGCACAATCAAAGGAATAGGGAACAGAGTGAGAATTTCAACCTATCAGAAATTGTTATTTCATAGTATATAATTTCTGATAGGTTTTTTTTTAAATTCTTATTCTTTGTTCTCTGTTTCCTATTTGTTTGCTTGTGTGCAGCTTCTAATGTTGGTGTAACCGAGCCTTAAATCATAAGACATTGGCTATGATCGATTTGGACACTCACGCGCTTTAAGCGCTTGTAATCATCATTTTGTCTTTATTGTTCATTAGAAATATAAGTACGTAAAATAAGAATAGAAGTACTGAAAAGTGCTGAAAACGTCCAAATCAACCGCTGCCTCTATCTCAAGATTATAAGTCATCATTCATTCTGCTGAGGCTCTTAAAATGGTCATGAAGTAAAAACGAATTATGAATACTGGCTAAAGATTAAAGATTGAATATGTACAAAATTATGTCATAGGTTTAAAATATAAAATATAACAATTGATAAATTAGGTCAATAGGTTCAAAATAACGATAAAAGTAATTGTAAAATTCGTTACTATTATAAAAGAAAAAAAAATAATTACCGTTATAAAAAAGTAACGCTGTTATCAGTCAGTTACAAAAAAAGTAACTTGTAACGGTGTTACAAGTAATAGTGTTATTTTCATTCCCTGAGAAAAATATAAGATTTATAGGTATCAAGTTTTATTAATACACGTCACAGAAAATATAATCATAGATAATACTAATATTCATTCTATTTAGCTAATTTTCAATTTCCCTATGTTTTTCATTTTGTAATGATTTTTTACAGGAAATATGTACATTGGCACTGGCCTTTGTATTGAAAGGTGACCAACTGACTGGCCTTAACTTTGTAGGATTGTTAATGTGCCTTGGTGGTATAATACTTCATGTTGTTCAGAAAGTATTATTTAACAGAAAGAAAGCAGTTGATAATATGGAATTGCAATCGAAAATGGCAAGCAACAATGCTAAACGCGAAGAGGAAACCGATTCGAACGTGCCATTATTGACGGAAAAATCGACTTCTTTAATTAATCTTCTCAATGCTGAATTTAGCTCTGATGAAGATGTGAGAGAAAGTGATAACTCGACCCAAATATTGTCAGATATTTTGCAACGCAGAGAACAGTGATATATCATAAATTTTTAGATCTGATAAGGAATTATTTTTTATTAAGACGAACATTCAAGTATATTTATGACTTACAGCATTTCAGATTTTTCCAGTGTAAATTTTGCAGTCAATAATGAAGTTGTGGCTATCATAAAGAATGACCCCCAAAAACATACGTTTTTGGCCTATGTATTTTGTGGCCCTTGAATTTCAAATTAAACAGTATGTTAAATGATGTTATATGAAGGAACATTAATTTAAAAAAAAAAGTTAGAAAATTTGTACGTACGCTGCATGCGATACTGATGTAGTGATATATTAATGATATGTAAATCGTATATGTGTAAATCTTGTTGAGTCGATAAAACAGACGAATTCAGGATCTCTTTAAAATATTAAACAACGGGACTGGGAGAGGTAAGAAACTATTTTATTTCTAGTCAAAATTCTACTGTTATCAAGGAAATATTAATTATCTTTTTGTGTCTATATTACTTGAACAATATTTAAAATATTGAAAATTTGACTATTTTGACTTTTGACTTATCGTATCTTCAAAAGTACTCTTATGTTCAACTTAAATTTTTTCTGAGATTTAATGTCCCGTCGTATAGTATCATATAGCATATAATCCGATTCGAAATTCGAGGACTACAAAATGAGCTAGATTTGGGGTCACTCTTTTATATCACATGTTTATAAAATTTAATATATCAAAAATAACAGACATTTTGATGTTTTGATTAACGTTAAAAGTAAATACATCAGAATTTAATTAAAATATATATTTGTGAAAATGCAAGATTTCCCGATATACATCTGTATACTAACATGTATTAGGAACTAAACTTAGTTTCTGCGGCTCACATTTAAATGACTTGTAGGTGTAATTTACATCTGAAGCTGGCTTCATTTTAGAAGTTAGACATTTGTCAATAAAAATTCAGTGCGAAAAGATTTATTTAAGCGAACAATGCCATTTTTTTAACCGAAAATGTCATTACAAATCGCTTAAACATCTCTATTTCTCTGTTCACCAGACAGAAAAAAAAGTTTTTTGTGGCGCATTGTGATTGGCGATGAAAAGTGGATCTATTTAATAATCCCAAACGTAAAAGTCATGGGTGGACCCTGGCCAACCATTAACATCTATTTCAAAGCGAAATATCTATGGCCACAAAGCAATGTTCTTTGGTAGGATATGCAAGGCATCGTTTACTACGAGCTACTCAAACCGAACGAAAGTATCACGGGGAATTGATGTCAATTACAATTGAATCGTCTGAATGAAGCATTGTTGGAAAAAGGCTAGCAGTAGCCAGCAATCGACGCAAAGTTATGCTTTTGCACGACAACGCTCGATCACACGTTGCAAAAGCTGTCAAGGAAACACTAATGCAGCTCGAGTGGGAAGTTCTCCCGCACTCAGCGTATTCACTAGACTTGTTCCTTTAGACTATTACTTGTTCCGATCGATGCAGCACGACTTGGTAGATACACACTTCAGAAATTAGAGGGTATGCGAAAATGGATTGATGAATGGATTGCTTCAAAAGACCAATCGTTCTATTGTCGCGGAATCCACTTATTGCCACAAAGATGGGAAAAATGTATAGCTAGCGAGGGCAAATACTTTGGTATTTTTTGCTTTTGATATTGAGATAAATTAGTTTTTTTAAGCAAAAAACTACGAAAACTAAGTTTAGTACTTAATAAGAAGATAATTTAAAAAATTGCGAAGTACAAAAATGAAAGCGTGAAATGTTTCATGTGTTAATATTGATAGAAAAACGTCACTACATATAAAGATTTATTATTGTTGTTTTTAACATTATAAGAGCTTTATTATGCAATATATTAATTTGTTTAAATTGTGTGCGCGCGCGCGTGTGTAAGAGCGAGTGGGCGGGTGTGCGTGCACACCTGCGTATGTGAGGGTTGACAAAAAATATTTTTTTTTTTTAAGAATGAAACATTGTATGTTTTTTAAAATATGTCTTTAATGCTTTATACATAATTTAAACAGTATTATAAAAAAACATGTTTAAAACATGATTTTTATCAATCCTGGATTAGCATATGCACGTGCACATTATTTTAGAATACACGTCCAAAATATAATGATAATTCAACATTTATCTTTTAATAATGAACGCACAATAATTAATAAATTTAAACGCACTAATTAAGTGTCAAATATGATGAGTTATTTAAAATAATACGTTTTTAAAAATCTTACGCACGTATCCAGATAGCACAAGATACTAAAAGATAACGAAAAAGAGATCTTTTTCAAATTGTCTTTCCGACAAAGCAAAAAGATGTCTAAAAAATGATGAAAAGACATCGTTTTTTAGATTGTCTTTTCAGCAAGACGAAAAGATATGCAAATATTTCGAATTGCAAAATACAGATATTACTTATATATATTAATAGCATAATAAAATGTATTCAGAATTTAATCCATTTTTATATTTATATTAAACATATATTTTTACATCAATTTATGTACGATGGCTTTAATGTGCATCAATGCGCACTGAGTGCATCCAGTCGAATTCGCTATAAGTCAACATAATACGTAATCATATTACGTTACATCAGTTAATAAATAAATCGGACACAGGTTTGTTAATAAATAATTTATTTTGTATTTCGGAATATATCTTAATTTTTCTATTATCAAGTTTTATTTGAAATATATATCTCTTTAATAAATATAATACATAATTATAAAAGAATCATATGTTATTCAAACAGTTACTATTCTGCAATTCTAATTTAATCATAGACAAGAGAAGTAGATAAGATCATTTTATGATAAATTTAAAGAATTACAAGTTTGTAATTTGTAAATTTTTCTTACAAATAAATTACAACAGATATATTAGATATAATTTCCACCAACAATAAAATATGAATATATTTATTGTTTAACTCTTTAAAGATAAGTATCGCGAAATCTCGTAATTTGACATACATGACAATTGTCTCGAAAGAGTTGGACCAAATCATATAATATGAAATTTTTATTTATATATAATGTCATTCATCATTTTTATCTATTATGCAATAAATAAAAAAATTTTATTAAACTAGTTTCTATTATAACAAGTAAGACACAATGCGATCATATTTGCTAGTTATGCAATGCTTATTCTAATATTGGTTAATAAATAACGATCACTTTTATCTTTTATAAATAAAATAACAGATTTATTTTTCTTGCTTATTTTGTTTTATTTGATTAGTTTTTTTAGATTTGGCTTCAATTCTATTTTCCAGTTTGTGAATTAACTCGTCTAATTCGTCCTAATAAACATAAATTAAGATATAATTACTCTTAGATAATTTGTTTATACTTGTGTATAGTATATATGACGTACTAATTAATTGATTTATAACAAGTTGTACTTACTTCATCATATGTGTACATGAGAGTACAATGTTTCAAAATCTGCTTCTTACAACTAATTAAGTGCAAGGCATGTGATAAACAATAAACGCTGTCATCTTGCGAATTATTTACCAAAGAGACAAATAAATTAGCTCTACATGTCTCACATTCGAAGTCGCCATCATCATCTTTCACCTTTTTCCCTTTCTTCCCTTTTCCACTAACTGGTAAAGGCAATCTTTCTCTATTGATAAGACCTACACTTTCCAGCTGTTTACGATAATTTAATTCTTTTTCACAAATCTTTATTACACTCGGCAATATCTAAAGATATAAAATTATAATGTAGTGCTAAGTAATTCAAAAGTTTATGTGACAATATATGACTATCTATATTTTAATCTTAAATATTAATCTAACAATTACAGCATAAATTTATTCCTACCTGTTTCAATATATCTATATGCGATCTCGTATCATTAATAATATTAAATAACAATCTCTCAAATGAAAAGATAGAAGGTTCGCAACTATC
>NW_017305988.1:2972743-2996490 GCF_001594115.1 Trachymyrmex septentrionalis | reverse complement strand
ATAATAATAATAATAAAATCGTAATTAAAATTAACTGGCTAAAAATCTTATACGAAAGATTTTATATGTTACATACCTTAAATACTTGTTCTGCAGTTTCTAACCAGGATGGTTGTGCGAAATATACGCTTTCAGATACAACATAACCAGTACATATGCTTGATGTGAACGCTTTTGGAAATACTATTATAAATTGTCCCGGCTCTTGCACAGTCTGACATAATGGTACATGGTTGTTCACTAATAATTCCGGCGGAACCATAGCAGTATCAGAAGGTAACCATATAGTCTTATTTTTGCAATATTGTGGTACCATTTTCGAGAGCGCTTTTCGGAAATTATTATTATGCTCATCAGGTATTCCATACCAAATTTTTTTGGCACCTGTATGTAGATACTCTATCCATGGTAGACCATGCGGATCACGATACCAACAACAAGCGCTAAATAACATACCCACATGCAATGTTGGTACGGTCACACCTAGAAATACCGACATTGTATGTATAAAAATGTTATATACACCTTTATTGAAAAAAGCGTAAAATAAGGATTAAAAAATGAGGATCGTTTATTATTTATTTCCTTCATTCATACAAATAATTGTAATAATTGTAACAATTATAATATCTTGATTATGATATATATTGTGTGTGTATGTATATGTATATATATATATATATATGAAAGTTACATACCCATTAGTGGACCCAAAGCTCTTAATACTGATCCAGGATTGTTAGTGAGAACTTTAAGATTCCAAGGATGTCTAGCAAACGGACTGTTTTTTGCAACAGAAAATCCAAATCCACGACCGCTCGAATCAATGCTTGCTGCATGTACGCAGACATGACGTTTTCTCTCGGCAACATGTTTCCAAAATGCACTCTCTACCTCGTTGGCGGACGCACCCTCGGTTTCATTTCCTCGTTGATTTTCACCAAACCACATACGTTGAGTATTACGGGCAATTCGGTAAAAAGCGTTTAATGGCATGTTTCTTCCCTTTGATATAACAAATATAGATATATTATACATTATAGATATATTATACATATATATTTAAAAAATATATATATATGTATATACAGAGTGATTCATTTTAATCTTGACAGGAAAATATCTCGAAAAATATGAAGGAAAAATATTTCAAGCAAAAGTTGGTTCTGTTCCGAAGGGAAATATAAAAAAAAAGTACCACTTTGACCTTGGCGTCGTTAAGGTCAAGTCAAATTCACTTTGAATTTTTTAAATAGAATTCTCCATTTTTCATTACATTTTTTATTATATAGTTTTCTTCCATAACTTTTTGAAACACTCTAATAAAATTGTTTTTCATTAAGAACTTTTCAAGTTATAAGGCTTGAAAGTTACATTTTTGAAATTTTTAATGGAAATTTTTAATAAAATATTTGAAAATTTGATTTTTGAATAGATTTCAAACTTGCTTCAAATAAAAGATTAAGTCCTTTCGAATTAAATTTTAAAATTACACAAAAATATATATATTTCTACATCTTATATGAAAAATAAAAATAATAATCTACTAATGTGTCTTGTCGTACTTTTACAATACATTCTTCAATTTCATCAGAACTGTCTTCATCCTCTTCCTCATCGTTATCATTGAATGACACTTCTTGCCTTTGCAAGGCTTTGCTTTCTTTTCTTATCCATTCAGTTTCAACTTCGTCAAACAACTTTTCACGTTCCTCTAAACAAATTATTTTTAATTATAAATAATTCAAAGTATAAATTTTTCGATATTTTTGTAAAGCTTATCTATTATACAAAATGTACCTGGGGATAATGTATCATATGGCAATAAATATTTACAATAAATATCATCTAGCTTAGTAACACGATCCTGTGCTGATTTCGGTATTTTCATACCATCTGCTACTTTTTGCCACTTTTTTTTCTCAATTACTTCTTTCAATCCACCCAAACTTTGAACTGTTTGATATAAGTGAGGTAAATCTACCTCCATTCCACCAATCTGAAAGAGTTAATTATTGATAAGCACTGATCTTCAAATTTTATCAATTATACAATATCTATATTTAAAATATTAATAATATATGTAAATACACACACAAATTATATATATATGTTATATATATATATATACACAAATAATTTTACCCATGGTGGTTGAGTCAAAGTAATACTCTGAGTAGCTAAATATTTCTTGATAGCCATCATTTCTTTTACATTAGGACCCCATCTATGTAGCATGCGATGTACATATTGATTATAAGCGGTGAATCTCATATCATCAGATACCTTGCATTCTGGCTAAAAATTAAAAAAAAAAAGAAGAGAAAATAATAAGATGTAATTAAAATAACATATATTTAGTATATTATATATATATATATATATATATATATATATATATACATATATATAACTTGTCTAGTAGAACTTTCTCCCTGCAATATTTACCTTGAAATTTGGTGGAGGCACCACTCTACATATTCCAAATTTTTCAGCGATTGGCCTTATCTTATCTATATACTCCAATGGATCCTGGAAATCTTTCTCCGTTGGATGAAACGTTGGCGCCTCGACCACGCGAGTTTCATCATTCGCGATTTTCGTGCCTAAAAACGTCACACTATTGCTTGAAGAGCACAGTTCCGATCCCTTTTGTTTGCATTTCATTTGTGTCCTAAAAGATTTTTATCACAAGTGATAAAAGTGTATAAACAAGATGCATAATTTTACACTTATATTATTTATGTTATATTTCGAAAATATAACGTTCAATATTACCTCTTCCCACTTTTTGTCGAATCTATAGAAGCTTTTCTTTCCCTAGATTTAGGTGATTTTGTGAGTTTCTCAGCTGAATTGCTATTTATGATCGTACTGGCATTTTGACGAATCAGACTTGACACTGGCATTTCATTTTTCATCATTGACGTTGACTGCATCTCCACGTTCGACATACTTGCTACGGTGGTTGACACAGTTGCGGTCGTTGACGTTGATGGTATTTGCTGTTCCACTGTCATTGCTGCAGGATTAGGTGGAGTACGCGTTGTCGGTTGTACTGTTCCTATTGGTGGACAACGTGCCACCGATGACGGTGGCTTAGTGACTAACTTAGCTCGAAGGAGGACTCTTTGATTAGGGCCAGTCGGTCCTTCCGTACCGAGTTTAACAGCCACGCCCTGTATTAGCTGTTGACCTTGTACCAGATTTGGGCCGCCTCTCGTAACAGCCTGTAACGGAATATAAAATAGATGTCCATCGTTGTCGTCGTCATTCTCGTTACTCATTTCGGTTTGAGTAGATATCTCGGTACTTTTCTGTTGACTCGTATCGTTTTCATGTTCCTGCGTGGTCTCGTCGAGATTCACCTGCACCGCTATGGAAGCACTGCAATTTACGTTGCTCCAACTTGTCGTGAGTTTGTCGAGTGGTAGCACTTGGACAGTGGTCAAGTTTGCAAAATTGTTGGGCAATTCAAATTTGCTCACGCCTGTATCTGTATTTGCTACGTTCTTCGGTTCTGGCGATTCTTGTTCTTTCTTTATAGTCGTTACGAGATCGTTTGACAATTTTTCCTTGCTATCCAATGGTTTAGAATCCTTCAAACTTGATTTGTTAGCGATTACTTTGGACTCAGATATTATAGTCTCTGTAGATGATGATGTTACCGTAATCGAATGTTTTGCATTATCTCTGACTTTTCTTCGGAAGGGTGTGCTAACGGGAACTTCGGCGTCACTTTCAAACGCGTAAACGCTGCTCTCGTTCTCTGGCGAAAACGCGTTTGCATTCGGTATTACAGTTTTACGTTCCTTAACCTTGGGCAAAAAAGGTTTCCGCGGTTGAAATATTTTCTTCTCTGTCGGCGATTTCTTCTCTATAACATCATCCATCACGGAGTTTTGATCCGTTTTAGACATAGTGTCGCTAATATCTTCAGCAAAAGAAGTATCTTTGTTCGTTTTCCCAATTTTATTCTTGACAGTCTCTTTCGTTTCGATAGTACTCTTATTTTTGTCAACATTTGTCGCATTTTGTTGCTTCACTCCAGTAGTACGGATATTACCGGTATCGGATGTTACCGGTATCACATTTTTGCTGTGTATCCCTATACGATCCTTCAAATTCGTCTTATCCGATAATTTCGAAAGTGTAACGTTAACCGGGCGTACCAAATGTTGGATTTTCGTCGAAATAGATAGATGCGAGACATCCGCCTTTAACTTTTCTGCAGAATCGTACCTAAAACTGGAAACGTTTTCCATCTCCAGCTTGCTTTCTTCTTTGGCAAACGAACTTTCGTTCAACCACTTTTCTATCTGTTCGGTCGACATATTCACTCGTTCTTTTCTCGTGTGCAGAGTAGATAGTGGCATAAGGTTTGAGGAAGAAACCTCATTTTCGCGATTAAATTTTTTGCTCGTCTGTTCTACAGATGGCAACAATAAGCTTTGGGTCTTGACGGATAAATCCAATACAGATTTTTCCCGTACAGACAAATCGCATTCACCGTTCAGCGAATTTGCAATCGAAAGACTGTCTTTGATCGGTGATGTTTCTACTTTATTTGGCCGTAAAATGACGCTTTGATTCGCTATTTGCGCTGTTTGCGATACATCCAATGTTTTGGGTAAATTCAACTTTTTATCGGACTCTGTGACTAGCAAATTAACATTGGCATGCGTCTGACATGAGTTCAAAACTTTTGATATCGCCTTCTTAGTAAACCCTCGAAAAGATTCCTCATCGTCTGATACCTTCGACAGATCGGCTGTTTTTTGTATGTCACTGCAAGCTGCTTTTTTATCTTTCAGATTGTTAATATTGTCAGGGATTTGCCCTTCCTCTTCTTCCTCGTTGTCTTTTTTCTTCTTTATTTTATTGAGCAGCATTCCTAACGTCTCCTCTTCTGATTCCCCCTTCTCGTTTTGATTACTTTTAAGGCTCTTTTGTTTAATCTTATCCAACGACGTTTTACATATATTTTTCTCGCGTTTACGTTTTATCACAAATTTTTCCCTAGCTGATTTCACACAATTTTGAATTTGAGTCTTCGGTTTGCTATTTACGTTACTTTGCGTAGTTGTTTGTATAGTTGTGTTTTTGGAGGATGATCTAAGGCTCCTGCTTGGTTTATCAATTTTTCCAAGACTCTGTCTGGTAATAGGTCTCGAATTGCTCGTTTCTATTGAGCTCTCAGATTCTTCATCGCTATCCTCTTCACAATATTTCTGTACCCTCATCAGACGTTTGCTCTTTAAAATCAGTTTATTATTTTTACTTTTATCCAATCGCTTATTAGCGTTATTATTGTAGGAACTAACTTTAGAATCCTTGGTTTTAATAATAGTCTTGATACTATTTTGTTTCACTTTGGCTTTAAGCTCGTTTTCCGTTTGCGTTATTCTACGAGCATTTGGTAGCTCGGGAAAGCTTTCAAATGAAACGTTATCGTCATTTTCTAAATCCGGACTCACTAGTTTTCTCCCAAGAATTTCCATATATACAGCAGCTGCTTCCTTTGTTTTTCTGGTAGGCCTTCTGGAAAGATTTTGTGAAGAGACTATACCACTGGACGATCTTGTAACTCTCCTCATCTCTGATTTACTTCTAGTGCAAATCTTTTTTTGGATGCCTCTTTGTATATTTCGCTTTATCTGTGATGTTGATTTCTCCATATGTAATTCTTCCCCTTGATTGTCATCGGCATCATTGTCTTCTTCGGATGACGCATCTATATTCGAAGTATCACTATTTTTCGATTTTAAATTGACTTTTTTCTTTGGTTTGGGTAACGTAACTTTTGCTTTTGATAAAGGTTTACTGGTTTTCTCTGGTAGTACACTACTTCTTAGGCCATGTCTCTTTGTCTTGATTTTAGGTAAAAATTTTCGCGGTGTCAACTTAAGACCAGCCTTCAACATAGATCTCTCTGTACATGATCTTGTCTTCATAACGCAAGTAGGTTTAAATTTATTTTTGATTCTTTGCTTAGCAAGGCGTTGTTCCTGATATTTCTTTTTAAGTGCTTGAACCGTAGATGTAGTCGTCTTAAGTTTGGTAATACTTTTGTGCAACGCACTAGTCACTTTTTTTTTATTTGAAACAATAGGTTTTACTTTCGTCACATTTTTTTGGCATGTATTTTCATGCTTCTGAATTTCTATGAAAGTACTAGTAGAGGACAATGTCTTCTCTATAAAAGTTTGAGTTGACTTAGATCCTTGTTTCTCTTTTTTGTTGCCAGTATTGAAAAAATTTAAATTAGGTGGCAAAATAGATGTTCCTAAATTTGAAAAAAAGAAAAGAATTTGTCATCTAAAGAACATGTTAAAATCAAGACAGATTATAACAATTATGTAAGCAAATATACAATATAAATTATTATAAGTTTTTTTTTTGTAATAAGTGATGCTTAAACAGAAATATCAACAATAGAATATATATTTCTAAATAACATATTCAATTTTATATTTTATTAACAGAACAACTCTGTGTGTTTGTATGTGTGTGTATGTGTGAGAGAGACAAAAATTCATCCCTCTGCATCTCTTAAAATTTAGCATTGACGCAAAAAAATTCAGTGCGAGTAAAATTTTAGGGAGTGTAGAGTATTGATACTCATCTGATTGATGCTCATCAACACTACAATCTTCGAAATCTTACCTACATTGAATTTTTTTGTGTCGATAACTTTGCGGTTTGGCTCCGGAGCTCAAATTGGACAGGCCTGATGAGAATATGTCACAACTTTTTGGCTAAGAATTATTGATTTAAATAAAAACATCGATATTATCCTTAAATGATTAACCTCTGAAGCATAAAAATGTTAAAAAATCCTCCGTATTTGGTCGTTTGTGAGTTATTAATTCTGTGATTGTAGCAGGTTTAGCTTTCTCTTTGTCCTTAATAGGTGTAGGTGATGTATTAAACACAGTGATCGCACCTTGCGCAAATTTTCTTTGTGCATGAACTTTGGTCCTGGAATAATTATGTCGACTTAATATAATGGCAATCTCTTAAAAAATTACTACAAATACACAGGATGATTAAACTCATGTATTATTATATATTTCTTTAAATATAATTTATTTACAATTTGTGAAGTTATTATCATTAAAAACATTACACAGTAATGTAAAAGTGAATTACCTTTTCGGAGATTCCGAAAGTGGTTCCATGAGGTCCACCAGATCTCCCTCCTTCCTCTTTCTTTTATCGTTGCGACTCAAAACCATTCTGAGATGGGAACTAAAATATCGATGAACACGAAATTGTGATTCCTTTATTATTTCACTGTACGTTCAGAGCATATTGCACACTAAACGCATTCTTCGCGTAAGAACTGACTCGCTTTGTTTTACCAATACTCCTGACGATCAATAAAAATTATTGCCATCGCACTAATTATAACGCATCATGAAAAAAATCAAACAACTCCAACTAAGCTAGATTATTTGTGGAACGTTCATACCAATTCGTACTAACAGTGCACCGACTCGAACAGACTGGAATAGTGGAATAATGGAATCGTCAACAGGAAAATGACAGAAGTTAATACACTACGGCAAAGCAGAGCTGTAGATTTAGGTCCTCCGCACAATCAAAGGAACAATGAATGAGGGAACAATGAATAAAAATATTAACCAATGGCATTGAGAATGCGGAACTACGGAGTACACAGTTTCTGATAGGTTGAAATTTTTAAGCCGGAAACACAATGACTACGTTTATACGCACTGGTAAAACCGTTTTAGTTGATGTCTATTTACACAATCAGGCGTATTTTACCTCCACTAAAAATAAAGCAGCTTTATAAAACCTGATACAAAACCTGAGACGAAAATATTCTTTGTCATTTCTTAACCTTAATTAGTCGAAAAAGTTGGTAACATCGAATTTTGATACATTAAACCGATTGAAAACCGGTTTTACACGGCTTTCTTAAAAACGATTTAATAATGCCAAGCCAAACCTGTTTCAGAGGTTTTTAATAATATCTGTATTAAGAAACGTTTACAAAACATCTAAGCCAGTAGCACACAATGCTTGTTATCCTGCTGGATTGCTAGCTGTATTAAGGCTTAAACACAATAGGCACAGGTAACAGGGAATAACAAGCCATCCAATCAGAGCTCTGGGATATAATATCAAATTTACACACCAGAGCTCTAATTGGACGGCTCGTTATTCCCTGTTGCCTGTGCTTGTTGCCTGTACTTATTTTGTTTAAGCCTTTAAAATCTTGTCACCGTATTGGCTACGGTGCTGCTAATGCCTTCAAGTTAAGATGCATTTACATGCGAGCGTCAAGTGTCAAGCAGCGGAAACAACCAATCAGCTAAGCGATACGAACAGTGGTGTGAAAAATATTTTTCACACCACTATAAAAATTATTGATTGATCGCTGCTGTAAAAATTATTGATTGATTGCTGCTTCCGTTGCTTGGAGCTCACGCTTGCATGTAAATGCACCTTAAACGTTTTTATATATGCCATACTAGCTTATTGGCTTTAGCAATCTAGGTGTAGTATAGACATCTGTGGTTTGTACACGCGGAAGACATAGTGCGCATGCGTTTAATCTTCCAAGTGACGTGGCTGTAGTATTTGCATGAGAGAAATATTATTTTTTAATAAAAATCTATATAATCTCTTATTAACAGTACTTTAAGAGAGTTGTATTTGTCAATATAATAGTTGTAACTAATTTATATTTTTCGTATGCAGAGATAATCGTAAGTATTTATTTAAGTTTGTAACTAAACTATTGATTTTTCAATATTTTTATTTCCCAAACTTCATTATTTTATATTTCTATATTAAAAAGTAGACAATTATATATAGAAAAAAAGAAATTAATTTTAAGAGATGAAATCAATAATTTGTACTAAAACATAAACTGCTGTATCTTGCAGTATTATGACGACATATGAAGATTTTATTCAACAAAACGAAGATCGCGACGGAGTGCGATTCACGTGGAATGTATGGCCCTCATCTCGTATCGATGCTACCAGACTGGTTGTTCCGTTGGGTACTTTGTACCAACCAATTAAAGAACGACCAAATCTTCCAGCAATTCAATATGATCCAGTTTTATGTACAAGATCTACTTGCAGAGCTATTTTAAATCCATTGTGTCAAGTGGATTATCGTGCAAAGCTATGGGTCTGCAATTTTTGCTTTCAGAGAAATCCTGTAAGAAAAGAAACTTGTTTTACTACTAACGTGGACTGTATTGTTTTTTTAACTATACATTAAACCATCAATAAGTAAAGTTAATAATGTATTAACTGCTTAAAATTAGAAAATATATAGACAACAAATTTATAAAAAGATTCTTAAAAGTGTTTGCTATACATTTTGTCATTAAAAAGGCTGTACATTTGATCAGAATTTGGAATATACAAAGTAGAATATTGACAGAAATATAACAAATTTTGTCAACAGAATATGACGGCAAAAAATCTGTAGAAATCTGTAGAAAATACTGTAGAATGATACTTGTAAATATCTAAAAAATTTGACATATTTGTGATACAGAAATAGAGTAAAATAAACATTTACATATACGGACTCTGCTGTCATGTTAGCAGACTATCAAAATAGTAGTTTATAGTGTTATAATAATAATTGAACATTTTTATTAAATTCTATTACTTTAACAAGATAGATATTTAATTTTTACCTTGACAAAATATAGTATATGTCAGTAATATCAACAATTTAATTTGTAAAAGAATTCTGCACTAATTATATGGCAAATTGAATCTGGTGAAACGAGTTGATTTTTACATATGTTATAGCTTATAATGTAATGAACAAAAAAATGTTATAACCATGTCTAAAAATTTATGAATCAGAATATCTTGGGAAGGAAATTTTCAAAAAATTAAGTAAAGTTATTTGTGAAGAAATTATTTTTATTTCAAGTAATTTTTTAGATTTATATGAGTTAAATATGGCCAACTATTGCTTTAGACGATCTCTTTTCCATAAATCATACATATGATAGTACTAGGAAGCGCATACTTCAGCATTTAAATGTCGTCCGTCTAAACATAGTTCATAATTAGCCATACTTATTATTTCACAACTGTTGCTTAACTTAAAAATTTACAAATGACTTTTTTACTTAATTTTTTGGAAACTTTCTTACTATGGTACTCTGATTCGCGAATTTCGGGATACCCTGTATACATATGGTTGTGCTCAGCAGAGAAAACTATTATAAAATTCTTCAATATAATTTATACATTTAGTAGTTTTATAATTTATACAATATAATTTATATATTCCATATGGAAAGTAAAAACTATACTAATTATATGGGAGAATTTTACAACAGTTGCAAAACTGCTTTCTCTGCTGAATGCAATCAATAGATAGATAGTTCTTGAGCTATGGTGTATCAAAGATACTCTGTAGGCACAAGTTTTACACTTTTGATACATTATAACTCAAGAATTATATTATTGAACGTTATGTCTATGATATCTTTTGTTTACTATATTATAAACTGCATTATATGTGAAAATTGATTTACCTCATTGAAACTCAGTTTTCCATATAACTAGTCTAACATTTACTAATCACGTACGTTCCACAATGAGTCGATAGAATTCCTAAGTGGCCCTGAGTCTTAATCAATGATGTTGGTCAATAGTTAACTTGTACATATGACTAGGGTTAAAACCTGTTCTACATAACAATGTACAACCAGTCATAGTCGATTATTTCATGTTCAACTGTGATTAGCTAATTTCTTATGGCTTACGACTCTTGGATAGGCATAAGATACTGGTTAAGACTTTTGTTTACCGATTAGCAACTCAGTGTTGAACCACCATTATATACTCATATATCTTTGTATTTTTTAGTTTCCACCACAGTATGCTGCAATTTCAGAACAACACCAGCCTGCAGAACTCATCCCAATGTTTTCAACAATTGAGTATACAATAATGGTAGGTAATGAATTATAAATAAGGTAGAGACAAAAGTTTTTATTAGTTTTATTTATAAGAAATAAAAGATATAAATAAGAATATTTATTTACTTTTGCTGTAAAAATTAATTTAATTATTACTTGGTTCATAGTATGTGTGTGTTACTTTTCTAAATTATATATATTTTTTGTCAATACATATTTCATTTAATTTCATTTGAGCGCGGGCGTGGCGTAGCAGCAGCGTACGAGACTGCTATGCCAGAATCCAGATAGAACCGAAAAATTTTTCGAACGCTCGTAGTTCCTCTCGACAGGCAATGGCAAATCACTGAGTGAGAAGATCTCTTTGCCAAGACTTCTCTAATAAAAATCGCCGTTCGGAATCGACAGTAGGTCCCATGTGACTGTGTACAATCAGTGCACCACAGGCATATGAGAGAAGTCACCACTTCGACCACAAGCAGTAGAGATATTAGAATAATAATAAATATAGTATTAAATTAAACAGTTCTAACTTTATTCTAAGCACATCACTAAAAAAGATTATTCATAATAGAGAATGGAGAGATATACATAACTTTTGCACGATAAAATAAAAATTTTGATGTAATAAAAGTTGTAACGTCCGTTATTCTAACGAATACAATGATATATGATATAATAAAATTATTTTACAAATTATTTTGGTTTAAAGTTTTGTAGGCGACTACTACTTTTTTAATTTCGATTTTATGTGGTCCTATGTGGCTCACATTGACGATTGACCTGTATGATGTTGGCATCCTGATCATAAATTAATCGTCAACATGAGAGTCCAATGTTGGTCATAGGTCGAAACTGAAAAGGCAATAGTCCCGTTAAATTTTAAATCGAAATAACTTGTATAATTTGTAAATAATTTTCTTATAGCATACATTGTTATATTTGTTAGAACGGATGTTACAACTTCTTTTATATCGAAATATTTTCTTTATTTTGCAAAAATTATGCATATCTCTCCGATCTCTAATAAGAGTAAATTTTCTAAGTGATCACTGTTTATAATAGAGTTTAATTAGAGCTATTTAATTTAACATTATATTTATTAGACCTACCTTTGTTACTGGCCGTACAGGATGCTTTTTTTCCTACTGGATTTCTAGCTGGAAGTGACAGCACTACAGCCAAATAGTAGCAAAACGCAAATCTGATTAGAAATTCAGCAGAAAAAAAAGTATCGTGTGTCGCCGGCTTTAGTTTACTAGATAAAAAGAGGTGGTCGCTTATATGGAGGGACATCCTCTATTTAAGAAGTAAGGAAATCAATATATTATAGAATTGATTATATATATAAAATAATATATAATTATAAATAATATTTCATTTTATGATTATGTACATATAAAATTATAATCAATTTTGTAATAAATTTGTAAAACTGAATTATTAGCATTATGGCAGCTAAAAAATAATCTTTTATAATAGATTTCCAAAACTAGAAGGAAAATCTAGATTCCATGAAAAATATATTGGATATTGAACATATGTATTTATGGTTGTGTGGTTTGCACTCTTACTGAGAGTATCTGGAGACACTGGTAGTGTCTCGACGCTAAAACACACACAGCGACACTACCGTGATTGATTTGACTTCATTTTTTATATACATAATTTATTATCTATGTTTGTCAAACTGGAATTACATTTTAAATTAAATTTTACCATATCTTGTACATACATGTAATATTATGTTTAGCGTGCCCAATGTTTACCACCTATATTTCTACTTGTTGTGGATACTTGCCTGGATGATGAAGAATTAGGAGCACTTAAAGATTCATTACAAATGTCATTATCTTTACTTCCATCTAATGCCCTCATTGGTCTTATTACATTTGGTAAAATGGTTCAAGTTCACGAATTGGGATGTGACGGTTGCAGTAAAAGTTATGTATTTCGTGGCACAAAGGATCTTCAACCAAAACAAGTTCAAGATATGTTAGGTAATAGCTAAGCTTTAAATTATTTATTCTAAATTGTCTAAATTTTAATTATATATAATTTATTTTGTATTTTGATAGGTATTGGAAGACCAATTCCAGGACAAAATCCAAATCAGCCAAGAGGATCTGGTGTACAACCATTACCACCTGCTAATCGTTTTTTACAACCGGTACATAAATGTGATATGAGTTTAACAGATCTTTTGGGAGAGTTACAACGTGATCCTTGGCCTGTTGGACCAGGAAAACGTTCATTACGATCTACAGGCGTGGCATTGGCAGTTGCCACAGGTCTTTTAGAAGCTAGTTATGCAAATACCGGTGCTAGGTATTTATACTAAATTTATAATAAATACAGGGTGAATCAGAGTCGTTGAACCAGCTTTTTATCCTATGAGAAAATTATCGACTGCACACGTTGTAATTCAATTAAGTCGATAATTTTCTCATAGGATAAAAAGCTGGTTCAACGACTGATTCACTATGTATATTGTCTATATTTATATCATTAATATTATATACAGTTAATTCTATCAAATCTAATCTGTTTCAGGATTATGTTATTTGTTGGTGGACCATGTTCTCAAGGACCTGGCCAAGTAGTAACTGATGATTTGCGACAACCAATTAGATCACATCATGATATACAAAAAGATAATGCTAAGCATATGAAAAAGGCAACTAAGCATTACGATGCACTTGCATCACGTGCTGCAACTAATGGTCATATAATAGATATTTATTCTTGTGCCCTTGATCAAACTGGTTTGTTAGAAATGCGTCAATGTTGTAATTCTACTGGTGGTCACATGGTAATGGGAGATTCATTTAATTCTTCTTTATTTAAACAAACTTTTCAACGAGTATTTGCTAAAGATGGTAAATACCTGAAAATGGCATTCAATGCCACTTTAGAAGTAAAAACATCTCGGGAAATTAAAGTTTCTGGAGCAATTGGACCTTGTGTATCATTAGGAGTGAAAGGATCTAGTGTTGGAGAGCAAGAAGTAGGTTTAGGTGGTACTTGTCAATGGAAATTTTGTTCGTTAACACCATCTACAACAACAGCATTATTCTTTGAAGTTGTAAATCAACACACAGCTCCGATTCCGCAAGGTGGAAGAGGATGTATGCAATTTATTACTCAATATCAACATAGTAGTGGACAAAGAAGAATTAGAGTTACTACTGTTGCAAGGAAGTAAATATTTTTTTCTATTTTTCAATATTAATACACGTAGTGACAATTAAGTTCCCAGACTAAAGCAATGTAAAAACATGCCGAAGAATACCTGAAAAAACGCTTCTTCCCGAATCGTTTTAAGTTTTCTTGTCACAATCTGTTAGATCGATGATACATCTTTAAATCCTTGTTCCTTTCATTGCAATTGTTAATGCTCTTGAGTAGTCATCTCAGCTATATTGGATCGCGATGTCATATGCGAGAAATAATGTTGATTTTTCTTGCATGCCATTTATACATAAAGAGAATTTGGACGAAATGATGAGATCACTTTAAAACATTTGTAAAAATGGCCGAAAACTATTTTTACCCCCTTCATCCTTGATTAATTAGTAAATAATAAAAAAAAGTGAAATGGAAATAAGCTACACGTGCGTATTAAATAAAAACTAATAAACGAACTTTACTTGCCTTTTTTGACTATTTATTGACTGTCAAGGGAGGTAAGGATAGTTTCGTTTAAAAATGTGCTAACCTTCTAGAGGTTAACACATTTTTACAAGTATTTTAAAGTGATCTCATTATTTCGTTTCATTTTCTTTATTTACAAATGGCATGCAAGAAAAATCATTGTATCATTTCTCGTTTATGATGTCATGATTCAATATGGCCGCAGCGACTAATCAGGAGCCTTAATTTAGGCAATAAAAAAAAGTTAGTTGGTGCTACATCAGATGAGTAGGACAAATGGTTTAACATGGAGATCTCTCATTTCTCTGAGATAACGATAAAAAAAATGCGCTGAAACGTCTTGCAGAAGAAACCAGGATCTTTTTTCCTTAAGCTCAATCTTAATGCAATAAACTTGAGTAATCAAGAGAATTAATCACTCGAGTTTATCGCGTTGGATCTGAGTTTAAGGAAATGGATATGTCATCGATCCAGTACATTATGATGAGAGAACTAAAAACGATTCGGAATGAAGCATTTTCTCAGTTGTAATAGCGATGTAAACGTTAGTTGAAAGTTAGAGGGGACTATAGATGTATTAGAAGATGATATATATACTTTCGATTCTTTTTTTCTGTTTTTATGGCCTCAGTTTAAGAACTTAATTATTGCACCATGTATATTACAGGATAATTTATAAATTTTTAGTATTTCTAGAATATATTTTGAATTACAGTTGGGCAGATGCATCATCATCATTGCATCATATAAGTGCTGGATTTGATCAAGAAGCAGCAGCTGTTCTCATGTCGCGTTTGGCCGTATTCAGAGCAGAAAGTGATGATGGTCCAGATGTTTTAAGATGGGTCGATCGAATGCTGATTAGACTTGTTAGTAGTTTCTGTTAATAAAATTGCAAAAAATTACATACAAGTATAATATTCTTAAATAGTATATAATTTTGTAATTATATATTCTTTTATATTTTTTAAAAAATAAAACACTTATTTTTGCAGTGTCAGAAGTTTGGAGAATATGCAAAAGATGATCCAAATAGCTTTAGATTAGCACAAAATTTTTCTATGTATCCACAATTTATGTATCATTTGCGCAGATCCCAATTTTTACAAGTATTCAATAATTCACCAGATGAAACCAGCTTTTATAGGTAAGAATATTTTTAATTTTTATGAAATTGATATGGTTTTTTACTTTTTATGCATGTGATACTTAAAATTTATTGAGAAGATTTAGATTTCTATCAAGGACTTGGATCAAAAAATTTTTACCCGGATAATCTGAGGCTAAATTCAACTTTTGATTCCAGTTTTTTTTAATGTAACGGTTACTGTTTGAATTTTTATTTTTTTACTTAAAGTTATAGTTTATATTTATTGAATATTAATTATTGTAGTTTAAAAATAAATAACTGGAGTATCTTTTGAATAAATCCTTTTCGTTCCTTTTGCTTTTCGGTAATTATATACTTGTAACGGTTATCGTTACTGCTAAAAGAACTGGAACTAAAAGTAGAGTAGCCTCGAACCGTAATCATAACTAATCCGAAATTTTTTCCGGAATGTAATTTCGGTTCAAATCTTTGATTTCTGCATTGACCCACACATGTCTACGTATATGTATAATTACATGCATACGCGTATATGTGTAAAAGGTTGTACTTCTTTCCTTTTCATTCTTACACTAAAAATAAAAATAAGAAAAAAATCTTTTGATCTTGACGTATGATGTCAAGATCATGACTGTGAACATTTAAAAAGTTCTAACCATTAGTCGAACACTTTGGATAATGCTAATATGCTAGCGGTACTATAAATTTCAAGTCTTATAACTAAAAAAGTACGTAATGAAAAATGATTTCGTTATAGAATGTTTCGAAAAACTCTCAAGATAAGGTATAAGAGAATATACAATGAAAAATGTGGGGGTTTTTTTATTAAAAAAAAAATCGATGTGACCTTGGCCTAACCTTGGCCATGTCATCCAAGATCAGTAAATAGATGTTTTTAAACTCTACAACTTTTGTCTGAAACTGTCTGTTCTTCCAATAAACCAATACTTTCTAAGATAATCAAGTTGTAAGAACGCATACGTTTATGTACATTTATGATATACATGGTTAATAATTAATGATCAAACTCTTGTATGGAGGTAAAATGAAATAAACTGACTAGGAAAGTTCTTTATCGTTTTGTAATTTTCGCAATTATTGACGAGATATTAATTTCTAAAGATTGCTGAACAAAGCGTATGTTAACTTTGCGAAAATTACAAAATGATAAGGACTCTTTTACTCGGTTTAATCCATTTCTCCTCTATCCAAGAGTTTAATCATTAGATTGTCAGAATGTGTATTTACACATATTTTTTGGTATTTTTCAGGCATATGCTTATGCGTGAAAATGTAGCCGATTCTTTAGTTATGATCCAACCAGTTTTATATAGTTATGGATTTAATGGCCCTCCAGAGGCTGTATTGTTAGATACATCGTCTATTCAACCTGATAGAATTCTGTTGATGGATACATTTTTTCAAATACTTATATTTCATGGAGAGGTAAATAGAATTAATAAATTTAAGGTTCTTGTTCACTAACAGCATCTCAGATTATGATGTCAAAAGCGAGAAAATATAGAGTGCTCCACAATCACCGCAAGTCCTTTTAAGAGCGGATTTTCTTGAAACATTCTAAGATGAAAATACGAAGAATTACTAAGATTCTAATACGAAAATGTCGAAGCTATAACGGTTTTTAAATGGTTAACAATTAAAGTTTACTAGTCACGAAGTTGACATTTCGCGCGCTTCAGGCATAATGATATGACAAGTGGTAAAAGTGCTCCACGAGGGCCTTATCATCAATTTTGAAATTATCATATAATAATATTTGTACTAAGAAATTTTTCTTGCTTCTATATATGGAATTTATTTGTATATTACGTATACATAACTAATATTTAAATATATCACGAAGTAAAAAGTATCAATTCAATAATGAGATATTAGTGCGTTCGGGGAGACGCTATTTGTGTCATTCTATCCTTATTTTACATCTAATAAACAATGAAGATAAATATCTGAAGAGACAGAAGAATGTACCATATATATATCAAAATAAGTTCATAACAATGTTCATTTGCTTTATATGATAATTATCTTTATTACAATATAATATCAGTAGATGAACTATTTTTGAACAAGTATATATATATTAAAGCCGTTGTACGCTGATTTAATTTGTTTAAAAGTATAAAATGCATTCGAATCAAAATATGGATTTTACTTGAAAGCACAATAAAATGTATTGAACATTTTATTAATTTATTTTTACATTTATATTAAACACAAATTTTTATGCTAATTTGTGTACGATAGCTAGCTTTAATGTGCACCAGTAGCGTCCTGAATGCATCGAATCGAGAGAGAATTCGCTGTACAATTAAATAATGGTCATGAAAAATTCTCCATTATTGTTTGGAAAAACTTTAAAAAGTTAGGAAGGACTTAAAATTTTTTTTCTGTTGCAACCCTGTAAGTTTATATATTTTGTAAAAAATTCATGCTATAAAAATTTTTTTGCATACACACAGGAGTGCGCAATTGTATATATTTTAATTAATTGTATATAAAACTTGTTAACAAAGTAAATTTTTATAATGTTTTAAAATTTATATTTTTATAGACTATTGCACAGTGGCGACAGTTGAAATATCAAGATTTACCAGAATACGAAAATTTTCGACAGTTACTAGCAGCACCTGTTGATGATGCTGCTGATACATTAGCAGTTAGATTTCCTGCGCCGAGATATATTGACACGGAGCAAGGTGGTTCTCAAGCTAGATTTTTATTAAGCAAAGTCAACCCAAGTCAAACACACAATAATATGTATGCTTATGGTGCGGTAAGTAAATATATATACACTACTCAACAAAGTCTAGAGAACACTTTCAAACACGCTAAAAATTGGGCAATATTCAGAACACCGTAACTCGGAAAAATTATCGCAGACAAAAAATTAAAAAAGCATTTTAAATGTTGAAATCTCTACTTTCGAAATATATAATTGAAACTTCAATATGACTAATACTTTACGGAGTTATACGGACATAAATGGATATCCATCAAATCTAACAATTTTTCACAAAATTTACAAAGATCTATGGCATGAGATAAAAATTACACAAAAATGAGGTTTAAGCAGAAGTGTCACTTTCAATAACTGGGTGGAAAAAATCGTACAACGTTCAATAAAAAAACAAATTAAAAGTAAAGATTCACTCTTTCGACTACTGTAAACCGCATTTGTCATAAATATGGATTTAGTATAAATTTCGTACTTGCGCGATACTCTAGGGGGCTGAGATTTTCATGCATAAAATTTAATTTTTAGACATAAATAAATTAAATTGTCGATTCTTCATTGGTTGCCTATATAGATACAGTTATAATCTTCTGTGATGAAAGTTAAATACATTTTAACGTATTTAAATGTATTTAAGAAAATTTCAATTTATTTTAATCATTCATATAATGTTATCTTTGGTACCAAACAGATGATGATAGAAAAATTTTATACATACACGTTACACACACACACACGCGCGCGCGCGCAGAGAGAGAGAGAGAGAGAGAGAGAGAGTTTCAACATTGTTTTCATAATTTAGCAAAAATTAAATTATGTCGTTTGTTTCATTTAGGAAAGTGGTGCTCCTGTTCTGACAGATGATGTTAGCTTACAAGTATTTATGGAACATTTGAAGAAATTAGCTGTATCGTCTACAGCATAATTAATACATACATATTAATATTATAAGAAATATATAAGGTATAAGAGATACATATTATGGTAGTAAGTATTCATTTATTATGCGGACAATTTATATAATTATATTTATATTATTATATTTAAAAAAACAAGAATAATATTATAAAGTTATATAGAAAAGTAAAGTGAATGAAAATCGGATATGTAAATCTAACTGTAAACTATAATAATATTTCAATAAATAAAAAAATGTAAATTCTTAAGAAATATTTATTAATAGAAATATTTTATTATTTTGAAGAACCGCCTCAAATATGACATTTTTCATTTATGTATGTTTAATTTTATCGATCAATTTTTATTTAATATTGTTTATTATTACTTGAAGAAAATGTTTTTCGTACATACATATACTTATTATGATTAATATTATCACAGGTCTGCACTGCAGCCTACAATAAAAGTTGCACATTTCGACCGATTTTGCCTATCGTCATCCCCACTTCTTTTGTTTCATAACATTTAGACCGTGCACGGAGACATAAAATGTTCGAACTCAGGGATGATATTAAATAGGACACTATATATATGTTATTAGATAGGGCTGTAAGACTGATTAAGACTTCATTTTTTTTTCAATATGCACTTAATTAATATATATAAAAAACTTAATTAATATACATGTTACTTTTGAATTTCTAAAATCATAATAATACTAATAATAATAATAATAATAATAATAAATTGAGAAACAGTGAATGTGAGGTAATATGTTTCAAAGCTCTATAGTTCTATAGTGCCCTATATGAGTTACGGCTAATATCATTCTTGAGTTCAAGCGTTTTGTCTCCGCACATGATCTATAAAACAAAAGGAGTGAGAATGACGATAGCAACTTTGAAACTGTTGTAAAATTCTTCAATATGATTGGTTTATACGTTTAGATTTATAAAGAACCAAAAGCAACAACTAATCGTATTGAACAATTTTACAATAGTTGCAAAGCTGCTTTTTCTACTGAGCGCAGTCCATGTGATCGCACCTTAAACCGTTGCGCAACGTTGTGTTCTGATGAACGCACCCATTGCTTTCGTAGTTTCCATGGAAATTAAAGCATAAACAAAAATCTATCTATACCCATTAATATAACACACGATTCCTGTTCCAACAAACGTTACTCAATTACTGGCGTTACAAAATTATTTATTAATATGATTTTTACTTGGATTTTAAAGTTAAATTAATTTAAATTTGTATTGTTGCTTTATTACATATTTTATTTTATAAAAATTAAGTATTCCACTTTTTTGTTTCTATTAAATATCATAAAGATATACAAATAATTTAGTAAAAGGGTTCTAACAAAAAATTTAATATGAGATTCAAAATATCTGTACAAGAAGATAATGGACATAAAAGATTAATCACTTGTGTTGCATGGAGTTCAACAGAAGAAATTTATTCTTGTGGGTAAGTAGAAACTATTAACTTAAGATCACGTGTATATTAAATTGACGAAATCAATTGCTTCTCTTTATTGCTATTAATAAAATTGATAATTATTCTATATATTGATCGTATAAAATAAATTCTTTGGTTTTTATTTTTTCGTAAAATTTTTTAAAACTCACATGAGTATAAGATCAATATTATATTTATTCATATATTCATATATTATATTTATTTTCTAGGGAAGATCATTTATTAATATGCTGGCATTTAGAAGGTGGAATTGCACATTCCACCATTGTAACAGAATTTTCTAGTGATTTTTATCCTACTGATATGCAATGGCATCCACGTCCTAATCATTCTGCTTCTATTAAAAAATCTTTAGATGTATTATTAATTACTACAGCCGATGGTATGTCATTCAAAAATATTTTCATACGTAATAAAGATATAATTACCTAACAGCACAGTAATGTTGAATCAACATCTCAGAAACATTGAATTGCAACATTGCGAATGTATGCATCAACATCGCAAAATGTAAATTTAAAATACAGTGCAGAAATCCCTCTTCTCTCTCTCTCTCTCTCTCTCTCGTGGAAAACAAGCATTCAATATGTAGGAGGGAGCATTGAGGAGTACCTCACTAAATAACAGGATTCAATAGCTCTTCAGTTGATAATGATATGCAGCTTGTTTTCCATAATAGAGAGAGGATGTCCAAAGACAAATATGTACGTAGAGATCGGATACTTTTGGAACAGATCTCGTATAGCTATGACATATTTGGTTCATAGATCTTATAAAAAATATGTTGTTATATGTATTTTTATATTAGTGTGTAACTAAATATTATTTTTATATTTAAATTAGTATCCTTAATTTAGTAGAATTTTTAAAGATACTACGCGATACAGGGTTAACAGTGTATATTATTTATTTTTATTTATTCGAATATTAAATACATTCATTGGACATACTACGATTAACATAGCCATGTTGCTAGTCATTTTATTTATGTTCTTAATGTCATGATATGATGTTGCGTTAAGAATTTAAGAAGAGAATTATTTCTATTTATACGAAAAGTATAAATTTGAAAAAAAATTAACTGTAATAAAAAAAAACAAATGATTATATTATATATTGAATTATATGTTTGGTTTTGTATATATAAAAAATAAGTTTTAAAAAAATTATTATAAAAAAATAACATTACTTATATATGAATTGTCTCAATAAATAGCTCATATAAAAAAAGGTACTTTTTCCCTTTATTAATTGAAAAAAAAAATGTAAATATTTTTTGTAAATATTTAAAAAGCAACATTTTTATAATAATATTTTCTAGGAAAATACCATTTGATTAATAAAAATGGTCGCATCGAAAAAAGTATTGATGCTCATAAAGGTGCCACTACAATAGGAAGATGGAGTACTGATGGTTCTGCATTATTGACAGGTACATCATTAATCTATTGTTTAAAACTAAAGTTGAACATCTTATGAGTTAATAGTTAATAAAATTAAGTAGTGATTTAAAAAAATATTTAGCAAAATATTTTTAATTTAGTTCTTATGAATAATGAAATATAATGATTTTTGATTAATCAAAATGTAGAGAAAAGTCAGGCAGTATTGATCAGTTAAGGCATAAGAAATATTGTATTGTAATTAAAAAAAAATGTAAAAAAATTTATTTGAAAAATAAGAAAATTAAAAAAATAAACAAAAAATACAAAAAAAACAAAGTAGAGATAGACTCTCTCCATCTCCTAGTTAGTTCGCGAATTCGGCAAAAAGCGAGATAAGACTGTTTGAATTTATCAGGTCGCTATATTAGATCCGCTATTTTGATTTTTATAATTTCAACATAAAATTTCCTTTCAGCAATATGAAAACTTTTTATCATACCTGACTAAAAAATTTAATATCAAAGCTTGAATGCAAGGAATTAATTATACTAATTTATAAATACAAAGGGTCATTTTAAAATTGCATCTTTGTCGATGTAAAAAAATGCACGTATCTATTTTTTATTACTCTACAAATCTACTGAGTTTCAATAAAATTGGCGAGTAACACAAAGATAGGATTACTTATTACAGAGAAAGAAGAATTATTCTAGCCAATTATAAAGAAAATCACGTGAGTGATTAGTTGGGCACCTATTAAGATTGTTCCATTATTTACTAAAAATGTGTAGTTCATATTACGTACACTTCAAATTTTTAGTGTTCGTAATTCGAATAACGAAATGCAGTCCAAAGTTATTCATCCAAATTGTGGAAAACGACTTTTTTTTACAACCGGCCGGATATTCAAACTATTCTGCCGGATAGTTAAATTGTGAAAAAAGCGGCCAAATAGACGGGATATCCGTTGCATCTCTATTTTAAACTTCTGGTTTTAAAAAATATAATCTTGATTGCAGCTGGTGAAGACGGATTAATTAAGGTTTGGTCTCGCAGTGGTATGCTTCGATCTACGTTGGTTAAAGCAAACCTTCCTATATTAACTTCAAGCTGGAGTCCTGATTGTTCAACGATACTATATTCTCAAGGTGGAAATTTGTTTCTTCAGTCATTTAATTCAAATTCTAAACCGTACAAGGTATATTAAACATTTGTTATTTCGATTCACATATTATACTGTATTTAAGTACTCTCTCCCTCCCTCTCTCTCTCTCTCTCTCTCTCTCTCTCTCTCGTGTATTAATGCTATCGTATTTTTTTATAAATTAACTAAAAAATAATATAAATACTTTTTTTAATTTTAAATCTTTTTCTTACGATATTTTGGAGAAAATAATTTATTTTTAACCAATAATATAATTTAATTTCAGTGGCACGCACATAATAATCTCATATTAGTTGCTTGCTGGAATTCAACAAATGGACTTATAGTTTCTGGTGGCGAAGACTGTAAATATAAGGTAA
>NW_017305988.1:2959085-2972643 GCF_001594115.1 Trachymyrmex septentrionalis | reverse complement strand
TATTCAATCGATTCAAGAATGCAATCAATAATCGTTTACGAATCAATGTTTTAGAGTCGATTCTCGATAATCTGGTAGTCCATCGACCTACCGCAGACGAAACCTTTGAGATCGCGAATATACGAGAAAGAGAGAGAGAGAGAGAGAGAGAGAGAGAGAGAGAGAGAGAGAGAGAGAGAGAGAGAGAGAGAGAGAGAATACACACACGCACGCACACAGCACATGATAAGGTTATTTTAATGGTAACACACACACACACACACACACACACATATATGATAGGCTTTTGCAGATAATTGGCTGCAATGAAAGATTTGTATACTTGAGGAGATATTTTTACCTTTTTAAAAGTTATTTTATGATTAAAAAATTAAAAAACCGTTTTTAACACAGGTATGGGACGCCACTGGTCATCAACTATATTGCAGTAATGTCGGTGATCACCCTGTAACAGCTATTAGCTGGTGTCATTCTTCTGGCGAATATTTTGCTGTTGGCTCTTTCAATACAATCAAGCTTTGTGATAAAAATGGGGTAAGATTAATTTTATAGTATATATACACACATATATAACTGTTAGGTAATTTTAAAATTTATATTTGCTATTCTTTTTTGCTCTATTAAGAGAATATATAGCTTTTTTGGCTTCAAAAAGTATGCCTCTTTCATGATTTTTTTCTGGAAAAGATATGTAAGAATCGAATTTTTTGTAAATGAAAATACGTATATTTTTTACTACTAATAACAATTTTTTATTTTATGTCCTTTTTTATTTTATGACCTTTGCAAAGTTTTAGCAATCGTATAAAATATATGAAATTATTAAATGTGCAATAGTGTATTTATCTTCGATGATCTTGACATATAACTGTTGACATGTAAGATTATGACCCTGAGTGACCTTGCAAGATTTTACCTATCGCTCATTGTCCACTAAAATGTTATTAACAAGTAAAAAAGTTAGGATTGCCATCTATTGGTAAAAGTTTGAAATGTGATTCTCGATCCGATTAGTCGACGATGTTAATAATAATGACAATGATAATGATAACGGTGCTTAAAGTAAAATTTTAGGTTTGGACTTTACGTTGCAATATCGTTCGTAAAAAAAAATAAAAGCATTTTTGTAATACAATTCAAGTGGTAGTTATATTGATTGAGCATAGATAGAATTTGATTGATTCAGTCTTTATTGAGATCTGATAATCGCATTTCTGAAAAACTCGATGGTTCCCGTAATACACGGTCGATCTCGTCGTCATAAAAATAAATCACAAGAAACATAAAGGTGTTAATTGTACATTTCAATAAGGTCTCACATAAATCAGTTATGTGAAATTATAGCTGCACTTAGGTGAAATATGGATATGTAAAGAAAAATTAGCTTAACAATTATATAAAGCGATGCTCAACATTTATGGCTCTAATTATAATATGCATTAAATGTTTTTTCACTAAAGATGATCACATTAAAGATCAAAGCGTTCAAAAGTATCTATTGTTTGACATTATTGTTTATTAGCAAATAATAGGGTAGCGCGGGGCTATTCCGTCAGTTTTAATTTTAAAATAATTAACGAAAATTAATGATAGCAAACAATACCTCTTTGCAATGACGTGCTTATAATTATATTATACAATCATTATTGCTTTTTGAGAACACAAGCACAACCTTTAATCAAGTAACATGTTTTGTTCAGTAAACATTATTGCGAAAAATGGACGGAAGTCCCGCTTTATCCTATCTAACTTGGCTCGAATAGTCCAATATCATTATGTATTTGCATTGTTTAATTATTAAAAATTATAATTTTTTACATATTAGAAGCTATTAAGCTACTAAAGAAAATAATTTTAAAATTTATAATTAAAATATAGATATACTTTAGAGAAAAATTAATTAAAGTGTAGTTATCTGTAAGAGAAAAATAAAATAAAAAAATGTATGATGATATGTTGATTTAATAAAAATTCATAGAAATAGATGATTTTAATGAATGATATTAATCGCAACTTGTGAAATCATTTATCATGTTTCAGTGGTTACATTCTATGGAAAAAGTGAATACTGGAAGCATTTATAGCATAGCTTGGTCCAGCGATAGTACACAAGTGGCTATGGCATGCAGTAACGGAAAACTTTTGACTGGACATGTTATAGATAGGTAAGTTTTATGTAATTAATTGTTTAATAAGATCACGCTAATGATGAAGTATCAATAGAAAAATCACGAAAGAAGGGATTAAAACAAGGGCCATTTATGTGAAACCGCTCTACGAGCATGGCTGAATTCCGGAAATTAAAAAAAAAGGTACTGCAACCGTTTTGCAACGTAATATACGGGCGCATACGAAAAGACATTCGAATCTAGTCTGGAAGTTACTTGAGATTAAAAGAGCCGCGCGACATGATACCGGAATTCGACAGTATCTCGCGAAGACGCGTTCGAGAATTCTTAAATACATAAGCACTATATCATGAAAAACCAGCCCCATGTTAATCCGGCCGACGAACAATCTACTAAAAGCTATCGTATGCACCAAACTTAAAAGAAAGGCAATGCGGGATTTTCACATCTACGACATTCTATGAACAATTACAAACCGAAGAGAGCGAGTATCTCAACAAACGTAGCATTACGTACCTACAAATAGAATTTAATTCATTTAAATAGAAAAAAACGAAGAAAGCCCACAAAATTTGGAACGCCGAGTAGATGTGCTAACCATGGAATTATACGAATCAGTGATAACCGTTATTTCCTATTTCATATTGGTTGTGTTTTCACGTGTACGTTCCAGTAGAGTATTTGTTGATTATATTTTAAGTACTAATATATTGGGTTGGAGAAAAAGTTTTTTCGTATTAAAAAAAAATTTTTTTGCAAAAGTTTTTTATTTGTTGCAAAATTTTCGTTACAATTATATCATTCGCTAGAACAAAGTTTCAGCTTTAAGAATCTGTTTATTAAATTGCGGTATGATGATTTTTATCGAGGAGTTATGAACAATTAAAGTCAGAATGCTCCTTTACTTAACTCGCGAATAACTCAGGAACAAAAATTAAAGGAACATTTCAAAAAATGATTTTGAAAGCTTCAAGGTAGGTAATAAAAAATTTTCGTAAATTTATTTTGAGCACGTGAGAGACTCCCAAAGTGAAAAGAAAATTTTTCATCTTTTTCAGCTCGTAGTTTTTTAAATGTAAAAATTATCAAACTCACAAAAACTTAAAATATATAGTAACCTTTCGAAAGAGATTTCAAGCTTTAAAACCCTTTTTTTTATTATAAATTTCGTTCATTTTTGACAAAGATATTGTATATACAATTTTGAATTAAAAAATACGAAGAAACTTTTTCCCCGACCCAATATTATTATCTATTAAAATAAAAAATGTATGTATATTTATATAGGTTTTTGATATAATTATAGAAAATTAGAATGGGATAATTATGAAGCAACGTTGATAAGAAGGAAAATAATCGAGGTCAGAGAAGTCGGCAACGAATTTCGTGAAGTATTAGAAATCTCTGATCGTGTTGTACATCTCGAATTTGGCTTCGATCATTTAGTCGTCATCACACCTGCTCAATGCCATGTGTACGCTGTCACAAATTGGAATACACCAGCGATATTTAATTTAAAGACAAGTACCATCTCTGCTGTACTTCTTGCAGAAAAGTAAGTTATTAAATGTGTATTCAAAATAATATAATAAAATAAAAGATGATATGCATATCTAATAAACATTGAAAATTTCTGAAACTAATTAGAGAAACTAATTTATTTTTATACTTGATAAAAGCTTCTTATTTATCTCTATTTTTACATAACATTTGAAATAAAACGTAAACTGACACTTTTACTTATTAAGAAAAATCCACCAGATTATATCTATCGTCCAAACTTTAATGTTAGAAGGATTTGTAAGGGGAGGTCTTCTGCGTACATATGAAAAATATTAGATGGCCAACCATTCAACAATAATTAAAAAAAGATTTTAGTGTTTGTTATGAACCATGTCACCTGATACTATCGCTAACTTTTTGAATAGAATTATATAATTTTCTGATTAATTTTATGGTTTCTCTAATTCTTCTGCATATAAAAAATTCTGCGTATAAGACTGAGATGGAGATATCGAAAAATTATTTTCGAGTTATTTTATTCTGACATACATATGTTGAAGTATGAAATATCTTTTGAACTATTTATTCTTTAGTTATTGTACTTTAATACTTTTATACTTTTATACTTTATATTATAAATGTTAAGATGAATAAATTGATGTAAAGAAAAAACACATAATCGTTTTAAAAAATGAGACTTTCTGCATATTGGCACTAATATAATTTGTAATTATATAATGTAATTCTTTTTTATAGGCACTTCTTAATAGTAGAATGGAATACTGTATCATTATACAGTTACCAAGGCCGTTTACTGGGTAGTCCAAGATGGAAAGGTTTTTCTTCAGAACCACTTCATCCTATTTGCATATCATTGTGTGCTGATACTTTGGTCATAAGGAATCAAAACAATGAAAAACGTAAGATTAATAATAAAACGTATTAAAAGGCTTTTTCACAGTAATAAGTGATATCACGTATACTTTTAACATTAACATTAACATTATGTTCGCGTTGTAACCAATAGTTTATTGTTTAATCTCTTGTGTTTGAACATTCGTATTTTATCGAAATGTATCGTGTATGAAAAAATGAGTTATCAACATTAAGCGATAAAATATTCATAATACTTTTAGTCAGCAAGCAAATATTATAATTGAGATGTCTGTATTGATAAAATGCATCGGATATATCCAAATTAAGATGATCTCGCTTTCCGTGGAAGATTATAAACTTATGTGGAACTTACCACGCGGAGTGAGATCCACCTTCCTGCTTATAGGGCAAAATGAGATCTATGATTGTACACAATAATAGAAATATACTTAAGTTGCAGAATATACACAATAATAGACATACTTAAACTCTAGAAATATCCCTTACGTTTAATAGTTGTAAATTATTCATTACTTAACAGACGGCTATAATCTTAATTCAGAGAGAATCAAGCGACGCGGTAGCGTCTCAACGCCAAATGCATAAAAATATGAAACGAGCCGCTTGACCGCTTGATATGTGAACGTCATTGTGTATATGTTCGTGCCGCGTTGACCAAATTCACGACGCTACCACTAGCTTTATCTAGTGTTTCGATATCAACAAACTTTAGATTAAAATTACTTCGAAACTAAAACTGCAATCGAAAATCTAAAAACACTTTTATTATATAATGTTATCGGTATTTTTCGATCGATATTTTGCGACCAATCTGAATAAAATTGGCGCAGCCAATATTAGATATCCAAATGACAATTAAAATCTCTTAAATGTTGTTCAAAATTATTATTACACTCTTGATAACATTGGATCACATTAAGATCAAGGCCATTGGAGATTGTATTTTATTTTCATTTTTATGTAAAAACAAAAAATTGTTTTTCTCATATTTATTTTTTAGTGCTTCATATTTTGGAAATACCTCACAACAAGCCGATAATAGAAGGTCAATCGCATTTACATCTGCACAACGTGACGCAAGTGGCCTTAAATTATCGTGGTGATATAAAAGATCGACAATTGGCATTAATAGATGTCAATAAAGATTTATTTTTAATTGCAATAAGAACTGTAGGCTTTGGAAGAATTTGCAAAATAGGTATGTAATATTATATATGCAGATATATAGGGTGTATGACTTTAAAATATTCGCTCTAATATCTTGTAAACATTACGTTACATCGAAAAAATGTTTCAGATAAAAATTTTGTGACTTCGAGAGGGATATAAAATGATACCATTGATTTGATCTTGGGTAATATTGTCAAAATTAGTGCAAGATCCGTATAACTTACAATTAGAATTTTTTGAACAAAATTCTCTATTTTTTTTATTACATATTCTTATCTTATAATTTAACTCAAGAGCTCTTTAAAACGTTATAATAAAATATTTTTTTATTAAATACTTTTCGAGTTATAAAATTTGAAAATAGTACCGCCAACATTAGCATTACTCAAGATATCCAAATGACAATTAAAATCTCTTAAATGTTGTTCAAAATTATTATTACACTCTTGATAACATTGGATCACATTAAGATCAAGGCCATTGGAGATTGTATTTTATTTTCATTTTTATGTAAAAACAAAAATTAGAGAAACAACTTCTAATTTCGGCCTTGATGTTAATAAATGTTATCAAAGTCTGAGCAACGTTCAAGAGATTTCAGCCATTGGCTGAATATCTTGGATAATGCTAATGCCAGTATTATAACTTTGAAATCGTTGTATAACACGAAAAGTACTTAATAAAAAAATATTTTATTATAGTGTTTTGAGAAGCTGTCGAGATAAGCTACAAGAATATGCAATAAAAAATGGCGAATTCCATTTAAAAAAAATTCAAAGTAACTTTGCCCTGACAATCTCAACAACCTTGATGAAAATAAAAATCAGAGCGTAAGTCGAATGTAATGGGAAAGTAACAGAACCATATATAAAACTAATTGAAACAACAAAATGTAAAAGAAGCGTAAATGTCTCTTTTACGTTTTGTATCAATTTTCACCTCCTAGAAATTTCGTTTACGCTTCTGTTACTCTCTCTTTACTTATGCTCCGATGTTTATTTTCGCCTGGAAACCACCAATGATCTCATTTCACATGTTCTCAAAATCACAAAACTGTTTTTCTGAATTATTTTTAGATTTAATATAGTATTTCTGAGACATTTAAGTGAATCCTTTAAAATAGGATATCCTG
The DNA here is from genome assembly GCF_001594115.1 of Trachymyrmex septentrionalis. NCBI lineage: Eukaryota > Metazoa > Arthropoda > Insecta > Hymenoptera > Formicidae > Trachymyrmex > Trachymyrmex septentrionalis. The sequence continues at coordinate 2,965,812 of NW_017305988.1, read as the reverse complement.
TATAATTATCATAAACAGAGTGTCCCTCCGTATAAATGACCGTACACACATTTTTGTCTCGTAAACAGAAATAGATTTAATAAATATAATATATTAATATAAGTTAAATGGTTTTAATTAAACTCTATTATAAGCACGGTGATCGCTTACAATTAGAAAAATTGTCTATATTAGAAAATGGAAAGGTAGGTATAATTTTTGCACGATATAGTAAATACTTTAATATAATAAGAGTTGTCGCATCCGATTTAATGAATACAACATGCATGACATAATAAAATTATTTTACAAATTATACAAGGTTTTTTTATTTAAATTTATGCTAGTGACTACTATCTTTTCAGTTTCGGTCGTGCGCGGACTCATATCTTATGTGATTACTTTATTCATTACTTTTTATTTCTCAACTTTTGACGTTTGCACTGATGACAACATATTAACACGTCAATCGTCAATGCGATGTTATATTTATTAAATCTATCTCTGTTAATTTACGAGATGAAAAGGAATGTGGATCACATATACAAGGACCTGCACTCTGTTAAATTTATAATGTCAAATTTAACTTAATTTAAATCGTTATTCCTGCTCTCGACATAATAGTTATTTTATACTAAACCAGTAGAGTTTAACATTTTAAAACAGTTCAAATTGAGTCAAATTTTATTCAGTGTTAATTTTAACCCAATTTGAACTATTCTAAACTTTATTCAGCTTTATTATGTTTTTAATATAAAATAATGATATATTGAGTAAGAACAGTGGCAACTCAAATTAGATTAAATTTGACAATGTAGATTTAACATTGTGCATAATGTTTCAGGACTTTTGAGATAAACTTTAACAGTTAGTAAATCTTACCAAAGAATCAACTTATATTAAGGATGTTGTGTTCTCTGATTTTTAAGAAACATTCCATTCTTGTTCAGATTGTCTGTGAGGTACGCAATTATCTATCGCAAAGTATCATTGCGTCTAAGATTATACTAATTCACATTTTTGCTTTGTTTAGTATCTTTTTTTCTTAGCAGAAAAACTTAGAAAAAAACGTGAATTATATATAGCATTGTTAGACGCACGATCAAAGGCGTAGTTCCTTAAAAATGCGTAAGTGAACACACAGATTCTTAAATAAAAGTTTTTTTATGAGGTAATCTATCACCTTCTAAAATTTATCTTGGAAGTCCTGAAACAACTCTGTATAATTACTAAAATTAGTAATTCATAGAGACATCTAAATTAATTATATATTCTAGCTGGAATGGCACAAAATATTGCATGGGCAACCGACGCAAATATATTAGCTGCAATGTTGGATGCGAATCTGTCAGTATGGCTATGTCCCAATTGTGTTCACTATAGTGATCGTAAAGTAATACGACGTACAAGAATTGATAAGGAAAGCAGGTATTGTTCATGAATATCTTATTTAATGATGTATTTATAGTGTATAGTCTTTTTGATTTTTTTGCGGTTAGGGCAATTTTTTTGGTTTAAGAGATATTTATGTTCAGAATAATACAAACTATAATATATTTCAAAACTGAAATAATTGGGCATCCATACACTGGATGTCTAAAGAACGTGAGCGTCCTTTCTTTGTGGACATAATTAAAACATAAAATGGATACCAGATGAGCGTCCATTCTTTGGATGGGACTCATATCTTATGTGGTTACTTTATTCATTCTTTTTATTTCTCAACTTTCGAATTTTCTATGCGTATATGCATTCGATTTTTAGATTATAATCTTTTTACGCACATACACACACACACACACACACAATTTTTAGAATGTGTTTAATTGATGTTTTATTTATACATATATTTAAATACTTAATAATGTAAAATATTATACTTAATTACATCACTTATGTGTAATTAATCTGTTCATATAATCTTTATCTTAAATAATTTTATTTTAACAGTTTATAAATATTTTTAAACAGCGAATTTGGAAAACAACCTAACATTGTGAGTGTTCGTAATGGTATGGTTATGGTAAGACGTGGAGACGGTGCTATTGTAGCTTCATCGTTTTACAATCTCTTCACAAGTTTTCACGAACACATATCAAACAATAAATTGAAAGAAGCGCTTTCCCTCTGTCGTATAGCTCAGGTAATATTCAATGTAATATATTAATATAATGCCGCTTGAAGGGTGTCCTATTTGAAACTTCGAGTCTTCGGACGTAATTATTTTCCGAACTATTCCAACAAATGTTTCAAGTGGAATTTACTTTGTTTCGAGGGGGATAATTTATGATGGTCATAGATCTTTTTTAGATGGATGTGTTTCCAAGATTCCAAGGAAATCATATAAAAAATATTAAGATACAAACATCAGAATATCAATAGTTTACGAGATATTTTATACTTTATTTTGCCACATGAAATATTAAATATCTTATAAAATGTTGATTTTTTTGATATAATCATAATACTTTTATAACAAAATAATGAGATGAATCAATAGGTGTAAAAAACACATTGATTATTTAAAAAATGATCCATAATTTGCCCACACATTTTTTTAAAGCAACTATGTACATTCTTTCTTCTCATTTCGTAATATTACTTTATTTAATACTTTTATTATGCAGAATAATTAGAGAAATCATATTATGTAAAAAAAGACTACGCAATTCGGTGTTGGAATCAATGTTAGTATTTATTGAATTCTCTGTTGATAAATTAATTTCATTTCGACATTTTAAGTTTGTTTTTTTTTTATCTATTTCTTACTCAATGAAGATATTGTTTTCATAATTTCGAGCTAGAAAATTGTGTTATATAATAATAATCTTTATTTCTGCATTTTTATATTGCCACAAATAAATCTACGTTATGAAAAAGAATATTTGATTAGTAGTTTATACTTTTTAAATTTAAATTACTTAAAAAATACATACGTATATTTATTATTTTGTGAAAATTTTAATAAAACTAAGAGAAAGATAATGTAGAAAATTTGTTATATTGTTTCTCTTTTAATCCATGTTATCTCTTTATATTAATTTTATTATTTGTTTTACAGAAATTAATGTAACATGTAATCATTTTATATTTTATGTTGTCAGAATGAGATATTGTGGACTTGCATGGCTGTTATGACAACTGATAACAAAGAATTGCATGCTGCAGAAGAAGCTTACGCTGCTATTAATAGATTTGATAAAGTAGATTATATTAAATACATCAAGGTAATTATACGTATTTATATGTTATTTATATTTACTTATTTATTAAGATAGTTTTAAATAATTGAAATTGTATTATGTTTTCAGAATTTACCCACTGCTACAGAAAGACATGCAGAAATGGCATTACTGGCAGGGGATCTATCGATGGCAGAAGGTATACTGTTACAAAGCAGTTTGATTAAAGAGGCTATACATATCAATATTCAAATTTATAATTGGAATAGGTACGTTAGAAAGTTAAGCGAAATATAATTATAAAACACGCAATCCGATACGCACACGCTCTCTCAAGTACGCGCGCGCGCATAGTTATTAGAAATCATTTTAAACGTGTTTTGAAAATACACGTGTATATGTGTATACATGTGTATTTTATACATATGAAAAAGAAATTACTATAGCAAACAAATAGTAATATATGATTTCGGCAGATTTGGCTATCTGCGGGTATCGAACTATTGTCAAATATATCTGTCGAATCATTTTCGAAACATTATGAAACATTTATTGAACCACTGTAGAACATCTATCAAAACATTTTTAACCGTTGTCGAACGTCTATCTTGAATTACTGTCGAATGTTTGTTGAGCCACTTTTAACCACTGTCGGACATTTATCGAACGTTTATCGAACCTCTTTTTGTTTCTTATCTGGTTTTTTGTTTGATATCGTCTGAGATAAAAGTTAGCGAAAGAAACAAGAAATATGTAGCAAAAAATACAATTGTTGAAAAAACGGTTGCAAAGGAGAAAAAAGCAAAAGGTAAAAAACAAGAAATAGGAAACAAACATCAATCATTATTCGATGTATTTTCGTAATGAAATCGGTCGACGAACAGTTCAACTGTACGTTGAAGAACTAAATGTGGAAATAGTTTACGCGTAAAAAAAATCTCGAACCATTAATAGTGAGGGCGATTGACAAATTGTTTAATATCCGCATATTTTTCAATGAATGTCGACATGTTGCATGAGGTAGGACTATATCATTTACCATGAAACCAATAAATAAACCTATGTAGAACATAGCAGATTTCAATATCCATAACTGATTGACAAATAAACAAATTGAACAATAAACTGATGCAATCAAATCATCACGAATAATCTGCACAGCTTATAAATGCGTTAAATTCCTCATATAATGGCTTGTAAACAATATATTAAGCACTCTAGGTCATATAGGGTAGTTATCTTACTCCGCAAACACAATAGAATAGTAAGCCTTAAGAAATTAATCAATCACAGTCGATTTTTCTTCTCACATTCGTCTGTCATTGATCAATTTCTTAAGACTTAAAACTTATTACTCTGTTTGTGTTTGCGAGATTAATACTTATTAAATGTTAAGTATTGTTACTCGTAGTATATTTTTCTATTTTTTACATTTATTAAAAGAAACTAATTTATAATATCTCTTAATGTCTTTAATTAAAGAGCCTTGGAATTAGCAAGAAAATATAAAAGACAAGTTGAAGAAGTTCTTGATGCAAGAAAAGAATATTTGGAAACCATTAATAAGAATGAAACTAATCATAATTTCCTTACATTTACGGTAAACATTTCTTTCATCATAATTAAATTAAATAAGATTTCAACAAAATAAATATTATATAACTTTTTTATTATAAAAAACTTTTGTTTCAGGAGAATAATGAAATGAGAAATAATATTAAGTGATATTGAATAATAAATCAATATTGAATGAAACAGATCAAATTATGGAATGTAATTTGTAGAAAATAATAACAATACATTTTCATGTGTTTTATTATTGTAAAGAAAAACAAAAGAAAGAAAAGATTAAGAAGAGAAGATGAAAGATATTCTATCGTGCCAGTAATAAGACAAAATAAAGTAAGCATTCAAGATAGTTCAAGATATAATAAAACGATCGGCTTGAATAGATAAAATATGAAAGACATGTATATGTTATATATAATTAAATTTACGTTTTGTTTAAGATTATATATTTATGTAAGAATTTGGTTTATATTTGTAATATATTTGTAATGTATTTAGATTATGTTCTCACATAAACGATTTTGTTTCCAATTTTATTATTTTGTAATATAAAAATATGTAGATATGTTTACTAAATAGAAGTTCTTGTATAATCTTGTAGAAGAATTATAAGATTTGTTTGTTTAGTGTAAGTGTTCTCTATTAATTAATTTATTATGTAAAGTTACCTTGTTTCGTATATATTGGATCATTCACTGTGACGTTTTCGTTCTGTGGATTTTCATTGATAAATCAAGTGAATTCTGCATCCTCGTAGTTCGAGAGGTGAGCGTATTTGCTAATAGATTCAACAGTTGAGTGAGCGCCCGCTCTTATTGGTGTATTTTTTTACGTCATCCAATTAGATTGTAGATGTAGAAGAATACATTGGATACATGTATTCAGAACAACCGCTCACTAAGCGCTCAGTGAGCTCTTTCATTTGATTGATCTATATTTTAAGATCTAATGGAATATGCCAATCAGATGAAAGAGTTCATTGAGCGCTCAGTGAGCGGTTGACATTCTGAATGCACTAATATGCATTAATAGCAGCGAGCGCTAACTCAATTATTGAGTATGCTGAACGCAGTCAATAGCTTAATATGATAGATTCTAATCCATGTGGTTAATGCGTACATACCTATATGTATATGTTGTGTATACGATGAATATGTGTGTATGGTGGATGGTGGGTGTGGGAAGGATCAAGGGAGGGGGAAGTGCATCAATGCTAAGGCTGTTGTGTCACAGTATATACTGTGTTCCAAATTTATTGCTAGCAACCAGTGATGAAAATACAATTTACGTTACGTGCAGATTTATAGATTTTCACTCGGATTTTCAGTACAGGCAGTTAATTTTGGATGGAACATCAACATAGCCTAAGAATGAACGTGATGACGCATCGAGAAAGCTTAAAGAGTGTTCGAGCAGCTCGAATCAAGTTATTGTCACTATTATATAGTTAATCAACTGATCCACCGTATAACGATGGAGAACATTCGTTCACCGATGGATAATCTTTTCAACATGCTGTCAGGCTTCAGCGCAGGCCAAGAGAAAGCCTTGAAGCAAGGAATCTATAACGCTGTTGCACTTTTCTTCCTGTGTCTCGTCTCGGGAGCTGGTTACGGTCTCTACATTATACTGAGACCTTTTGTTAAACCTTTAATCTGGGCATTACTGTGTGGTTCTGTTCTCTTCCCATTTAAGTGTTTGCTGGTTACAGCGGTGCAATCTTGGTTCACCAAAGTGGAGGCATCACGCACCTTACTAATCATCAATGTCAGCTTATTGCCGGTACACATATTTGACAATGTCTCTAAGAGAGTGGGTTCATTTTTATGGATGCGCATCAAGTATATCGTTTGGACGATATTACTGGCGTTGGTGGCTGTAGGCTTATATCATTTCACTCCTAATGTGATAATGTGTCTTGCCTGGAGAATGTTTCAGACATTTAGCATTATTTCTGGATTCTTCATTCTGGCATGCAACATTTTTACGGTAGTTTA
>NW_017305988.1:2944591-2958985 GCF_001594115.1 Trachymyrmex septentrionalis | reverse complement strand
TATATATATATAAGGGAATAGAAGGAACTAGTTACTGTAACTGCCGTTATTTATTTTGTAATAATGATTTAATAATGATATTGCAAATTTTTTATAATGATAATATAACACCAGAATTGGAATAGTCAATAGTTACTTGTTGTGACTGATTGGAAAGTCATTTATTACTGAAAAAAAAAAACAGTTTGCAATTTCTAATTCGTTACTTTTTAATGTGACTTGTAATGGAGTAACTTTACTTTTATTATAAAAAGTAACTGTAAAAGTAGCAGAAAAGTAACTTTTCCGTTCCCTGATATATATATTTGGTATATACATGTATAGAAATACCATGATACTTGCTTCTCTAAAAATTTAATTGACTTGTCTTACAGGTCTCTACTATACTTGTCGGTTACTTGATGATTCTGTATATCTATTGGACACCATCAAATTCAGCTCATTTTCGTTACATGTCCTTCATGATATGGTTCATCATCAGCATGTATTTATCAAGTATAGCAGGTTCTTACCAGATCTTGGTATTCGCTGCTCTACAAATTCTATGCATAATAGGATTTATTTATGAAGTGATACTCGTTATGGATGGTCATGAGCTGAATGGTAGACATTTGACATTCTCGCAAGCAGTCCATTTTGCTTTAACAAACGAATTATTGCCGAGCCAGCAAGAAGATAAATCAACTTCACTCAAGGAGGAGCAGACAAAGAATTGTATTCCGGAAGGCGAAAGCGTGGATACGCCGATTTGCTCTCAAGAAGAAGCAGGAAGATCAGCATCTGCTGATGCAACGGGTATTGAGAAAATACATAGCACGTCGAGACTTGGAGTAAAGTCATTATCTTTGGATACGGATGCTGGTTTATCCGCCGTAATGGGTGTGACAACACGTAGACCTGCGTATAACGTACGTTATACAACTCGTGCGACATTACGCGACCGTTATCTGTTGGGCAAAATAAGAGCCGAATTACGAACGTCTCTAGATATGCAAGATGATGAGGTTGATACTGACAAATACATGTATGGGGCACTATATGCATGTGCTGGTATGCTTCTCTGGAAACACAGATGGATCGCACACATTCTGGTGATCCCGTTGATATATTATATCGTTAAGCAGTTGGGTAGCTATTTCGGTTTTTGGAAAATAATACTCTGGCATTGCAACTCGATGATAGAAATACTCAAGTCATGGTGCATGGATCGACATCAAGCACTCATACCCTCCAATATCAGAGGTCTCTATAAAATAAGCTTTATCGTGGATGAGAAACTAAGAAATATTCTAAAAAACTCCGTCAATGCGGTAGCGACCACATCTGTAATACTTGGCTTGATTGTTTTTGCTACTTGCGCATCTATCTTTATTACGATACAGGTTTGCGATAAACATTCGCGTATTCTTTTATACATTATCATACAATTGTATGTACAATCGTGGATAAAACGGTTGCAGCACTTTTTTATCGATGAGTTTTGGAATTCAGTCTTGCTCGTAGAGCGATTGAACGTAAATGACTAGATCTATAAATGAGAACCAATCGCTCGATGAACAGACCGCATTCCAAAATCCATTGAAAAAAAAATTGCAGTCATTTCATCTATTACTGTACAACAGCCTAATAGACGAGAAATGGATTAAAATGGATTGAAATAGATTCATATTTTCAGAAATATTCATTCGCGAACGTTAATAAATAAATCCTTTTCAATCCGAATGTATTTTTATTCATTTATACGAATTAGATGAAGCACATTTCTATGCTTCTTTCAATCTAAAAATGATATCAGCTTGTCTGTGTCTCGTGAATACTTCTTAATACAAAATTCTGAATAGAAAAGTTTTTCAATCCAATTGAATCCAATTGAATTCGATTTAATCGAATTGAATAAAAAAAATTTTTATTTAAAATACCCATTTAGATAGAAAAAAATTCCATCCATTTTAATCCATTCTCGTTTATCGAAAAGATTCTATCTAATTTCTCTATCCAGATCTATGCAGAAGGCTTGCATCTTGTTCAAGTAACAGGTGAAATATTAAATTCCACTTTGATCAGCAATCCTGATATCGATTGGGTTCCAGAAAAGTGGGAAGAGTCCGTTAACAGTGTTTTAGATAATGTTTACACATATGGACGAAGTGCTATATCGGATGGCGTAAGATTTACCTTATTTATTTTTCCACTTTGCATGTGTGGGAACGCTAAGTTTGCTTATCTAGCTTGCTTAATTCAGATTCGGGGTCTCGTAAAAGATCTCGAACCGACGAAAGCAGAACAAATGGAGAAGAAAGTCTTGGAGCTCTGGGATCGTCTCTATCAAGCATGGATGATGTCAAATATGGATCCGAATCTTGTGGGTCCTACCGTAGATTCCATGTCTGCGTATTCCGCTTGGGAAAGCTTCAAAGATAGCGTTGAAAAAACACCTATACGTAAATATTTTGTCTAAAGAAATTTAGTATTATTACATTACATTTTTATTTATTTTTTTCCAGATAGATTATCTCCATTCCATTATGTTGCTTCTATTAATATAATAAAAATTGCTTTGCATATAATACAGAGAACGCTATCGCTTTTTTCTTTCAGATTTGTTCAATATGACTAGTATACAGAATTTTGCCAAAGAAAATATTGGCATTCTTACATCAGTGTTTGATTCTGTTTGGAGCATTGTTAAAGGCAATATGTCTGTAATATTAACAATTTTTACGGAGTTGTTTTATATTGTACTCATGAGTGGATCAGCCGTACTTAATTTTGTACTCAGCACGGTATGCAACATGTTCCTACAAAATTTTATAGAAAAGAAAAGGACATGAGATATAATAATTTGTTATTTCAGGTTGTATTCTTTACAACTTTATTTTATTTGCTCAGCTCCAGCGATAAAACTTATAAACCCATCGAACTGACAACAATGTTTAGTCCTATTAGTTGTCACAGGTAATTATTCATAATCTGAAAATTGATTCATGATTTCTCTTTGTAATGTAATATTTTAAATTTTATAAAAATATTTATTTTTAATTAGCCCTGGGGTGCTATTTTGTACACGTCTATCGAAAAGCTGCCAACTATCGGTAGACATGTACAAAATGATGGGCAAAATACATGTAAAATACAAAATACTGTACTTAATCTTAGTCACTATTCTAAACTACATCAATGATGCAGTCTTTACTACTTAGAGTAGTTATTATTGCTAAGATTGACAGTATTTTGTATTTTGTATTCTAATATAAATAAAAAATATATGTATTTGGTTCAGTTCTGTTTTTAACAAGCACATTACATGTAGAAAGATACGTTCTACGTATCGATACGACCTTCATATAATGTGATTGTGTTAATACTCTACTCTACTGGGACGTTACTAGCATGAAATGTATGATACTGCACAAAGAAAACTTTCGAAATAACGATTCTGTCTAGATTTGCTACATCATTACAAGAAGCAGTGATTGGGGTATTCGCGGCCACTTTTAAACTCGCCTCCTTCTTCGGCATGTGGACATGGTTCATACATAATTTGTTCCAAGTAAAGATTGTCTATTTACCATCGGCTCTTGCAACAATGTTAGGGGCAGTTCCTTTCTTGGATGCGTACTTTGCCTGCATTCCAGCTACTATAGAACTTTGGTTCACTCGTGGATCAATGATCGCTATCTTATTTTTTCTCTTCCATTTCCTCCCGTGTAACATAGTAGTGACGGAATTTTATAAAGAGATTAAAGGGTAAAATTGTGCTTTGTAATGCATGAATATATCTTCAATTACGCATTGTTTTTACATACATTCCGTTTATTTCAGTGGTGGGCATCCTTATCTAACAGGCTTATCGATAGCGGGTGGAATCTTTTGTTTAGGTGTAGAAGGAGCAATTTTTGGCCCTTTGCTCTTGTGTTGTATCATGGTTGTCATCAATTTAAGTCGACGTTACCTACACTCACCTGACGAGGAGGAGGAGGAAGTCGTACTACCGGCATATTCTAACCATGAAAGAACATCACAATATAAGTCAAAATAACATTACGATTTTAACAAAAGTTAATATCTCTGCTTAACAATATCGCGAGCTACGGACTTGCTTCTAATTTTTATTAAAGATTGAAATTCGTATTCATATTGTATTTTTGTATCAACAATGCACATATTTATTTCTGATAGTCTATAATATATGTAACAAACTATCCGTACTGAAAAAAATTACGTCACAAAGTTACATATAATGAAATCATGTAATTAAAATATGTAAATCACATAATGGGTTATTCTAAATCAGTTTTTTAAAATCACGTAATTTGAAAAGTCACACAATGATATGTTTTTTTCTTCTATTTCTATCATTTAATTATTTAATATCATGTGATTTTTTAAATTATGTCATTTAAAAAAATCACATATTGATTTGGAACAATTCGTTGTGTGATTTATTTATTTTAATTACACGATATCGTTATGTAACTTTGTGATGTGATTTTTTTCAATAGAGATATGTTAGATGTGCATGTTTGTCGATAGAAGTGAGATGTGAATACGGATCTAAGAGTTTGATATAAATATTTTATGAAAGTGAGAATTGTATGATGACTAAACATACAGCGTAAACATAGAAAATTGTGCTTTATATATATTTTTATGTGATAAGAAAACTAACCCAGGAGTCTCAGCTTACGCTTATTAGGATTACAGATATATTTATATTACACGAATAATTAAAATAAGTTATTTACATTATACTTTCTATTAAGAACAATTTAATGACACAAAGTATAATTAAAAAAAAAAAGAATTTTATTTATTGAAATAAAAAGTTAATATATATTATTATAAAATTACGTACAATTGTTTCAGTAATTCTCAACCAGATACCTCATGTATTATATAATGCATGATACAAGATAACTTTACGCATGACTAATTTAAATTTGTTCTTTTAACAAAATCACTATAAAAATTACCATATGCATTGTAAATGTCTGATATATGTGTGAGTTTTATATTGTTCTGCAATAATTCAACCGTTGTTGCTTCATATGCATGAAAAATGATTTTCTTCCTTTTTGCAAACATATGAAAGCCATTTTCCGAAAAACGACCTCGTATATTACCTATTTCTAACCATACGAAAAGTGCTATTTTATCTGTCGATAATACAATTTTAAAATCTGCATAATTGGAAAGTTTTCCAGGTAAATGGTTTTTTTCGATCTTCATCTAAAACAAAAACAATTGCGTGTTAATATTTTTCAGACAGTATTTATTGTTCAATATCTATAATATATCGAATTTTGTACGCGACATCAATTAATCCACTTACAGTAACGTTGGCTACTGGTATATCTGCGTTTTTTAACGCATCAGGATATATATAATTAATTGGCGCAATTAGGGATCCAGATTTATCCGTAAAAGATAAAGTGGCGATGCAAGATCTTTTGGCAGATTTCAATGTTCCACAACCTACTTGAAACAGGAATCTGTCTAACCAAAAGGATGTAACTTTCGTGGCTTTATTAGATTCCTGAAAGAAAATCAATATAGCTGTACAGATATTTATATACAAATTATAGATATCAACTTTAATACTCTATGTAACTATATATATATATATATATATATATATAGTTTTACACACACACACACACACACACACACACACACACACATATATATACTGACTATTACGATATTATTGAAGAATAATACGGATATAGGTTTCATGGATTCCCATTTGTAAACATGAAGTTTTACTGTACAATTTGTTAAAGTATACAATCGATCAGACACTATATATATCGAGAGTTCACTGGAAACAGACAAATACGATGTAACAATAATAGGCGCGAAAAAATCCTTGGCATAATAGTGAAGCATTTTCCAACGACCTTCATAATCTGTAAATATAATGCGGAGATTTTTGTGATATACAAAAAATAGAAGAATATCTTAAATTAGAACGATCAATATAGTACTTTTATATTAAATAAAAAGAAAAAAATGTTATAGAAGCAAGATTCGTATTCTTCATATATCACATTTATCATTTTAAGAGCTTTGAAAAAACTTTTATACCTACAGACTATAACAATCAAGATTATTAGTTCTAATTCCATGTCTTTGATTACCTATGGAAGACCATGAAGGAGCTTGCCAGACATCGTTCAATTGCCAATAGAGAGCTCCCATTGTCATACCCTCACCTATGGAATTCACTTCAGATTTGGCTTGCCTGTACATTTCCGTTTGTATTCTTACAGAGACAGCTTGATTGATCTGACTAAGATATATATAACTTGCGAAATCTCGGATGCTGTCGTTACTTTGCGGTACAGCAAAGTTATTCGAGATTAGCTGCAGCATATATTGATTGCCGAGTGGCAGATGTTGTCTATGCTTCACGAAGTCGCTATCAATATGAAGATCTTTTGTGCTTTCTATAGCAGTTGCTATCGTATAAATCGATGGCCAAGATTGAAATCCATATTCGGAGCAAAATCTTGTCCGAGGATACTGAGTGATGTCCCAACTATTTCTAATGTAATTGTAATAATGGACTGAAAACACATTCAACTTGTTATGTTAATATATTCAATATTCAATTAATTTCATTTTAAAGAAAAACTTATCTATGTGTACATGCACACACACACACACACACACACACACACACACACACACATATATATATATGCGTATATATATATTACCGTCACCGTAGAGATTTAAATAAGGATTTACTCCAGTATAATTGTATGTTTCTTCATACGCCCCGTTGCCCGGACTAGACACGACAAATGGTCTTGTCAGATCTAGTTTCTTCACTTCTGTCTTCAATAGATTCACATAAAGTTTCACATAATCCTCTCTATACACATGAGCAGAACCGGTACCATACCAATTACCATAAAGCGCTGCTTCGTTTTCGTTATTCCCAGCCCAAAGAACGATACTTGGATGATTTTTCAAACGTATTACGTTTTGTAATATTTCTTCTTTTACGCTCTTTAAGAATGAATGACTCGTAGAGTACATAGCGCATGCAAACATGAAATCTTGCCATATCATGATCCCATATTCGTCAGCCAAGTCGTAAAATAATTTCGACTCATAAACACCACCGCCCCATACTCTTAGCATATTCATATGCGTCTCTTTGGCAGATAACAACAAGTCTCTGATGGTATCTTCTTTTGCGCTTAGCTCAGGGAAAATACTGGCTGGAATAAAGTTGCTGCCTTTAGCGAATATTGGTATATCGTTTATGCGAAAATAGAAGCTCAGCCCTTTTTCCAAAGATTTTTCCACGAGCTGCACCGTTCTGAAGCCTATACGAATCCGTTTGAATAATACATCATTCGCCGTTGTCACAGTAGTAGTTAAATAGTACAAGTGTTGCTTGCCATAACCATTCGGCCACCAGTTCTCAACGGCATCCTGGCCAGTACATTAGACCATTAGAATTAATAAAATTACAATTTTTTATTTTTGTTTGTATGCATTTGCAGATATCAAAATAAAAACTTAAAAAAACCAAAAATTTGAAAAAGAAATGAAATCAAAACAATAGATTTCAAGTATACTTATTAAAATAAGAACATAGTTCTTCGAACGGCATCTTGAGGACGTCTTTATTATAGACACGATAGATACATCTGTTACGTGTATATGTGTAATTAATATATTCGTGTTTCAATCCGTATAATTTTTAATGTACGGGTATAAATGTGTATCGAAATACACGGTTTGAAAAGCATGTATATCCGTGAATTTTAATATACGATTACACGTGTAACATATTCATATTTTATTTCGTGTGATTATTAATGTACGACAAGATAATCGTATAATAAAGTACATTTAATTAAGTACATTTTCGGCGTAAATGCTTATATTAATAAGATATTTATTGAATTGTTTGCATCGAGTTATAAACAAAAAAAAAACGAGCGTGTCAAGTATGCTGCTGCTGAAAATTTTCGAATTTTTGTCTTTACAATTTTCTATTTGTTATTAATGTAAAAATCTCTTTTTCAATTTCTGCGGTTCTCATTATGCCATCTATTGCATTTCGCGTTGTTTTTTTAATATGTTATTCTACTTTAAATGTTTCCCATATTTTATGTTAAGTCTAATATGATTGTAAGAAATTATCCCATACAACACGGTTCTCAAAGGATATCTACATCATAAGGACGCCCTCAAGAAGTCCTGCTTGAAGAACTGTTGTTCTGTGGAACTTATTTTAATAAATATACTTGAAATATATTATTTTGATTTCACTTCTTTTTCATGGCATTATTTTTGGTTTTTTCATTATGTTTTTAAACATCTTTGTTTTGATATATTTGCGTAAAAATATTGCATTTTAGTTTTGTTTCTTTTTTTTTTGTAATATTTTTTATTCCTTTCATTATATGTTTTAAAATATTTATAAAATGGTTTTGCCTAAAGATATTGCAAAATATATTTGACGCCTTTTTTTTAATTTTTAATTTTTTTCCGGTGAATTTTAGAACTTACTGCAGGCACGGTGAGCGAAATGTTAACATTTATGTACTTTTCACTTGCATCAAGTACAACTTCACTGGTATTGCTAACAACTTTGTTTTGTGCAATATGCAATATCGATGCTATGTGACAATTAATTCCTATGAATTCTTCGTCCTTACTCTGTGTTGTCTCAAGAAATATTGTAACAAGGATGTTCCAGGTATTATTTTCTTTGCGTATGTCAGTCGCAATGTCATTAATCAATATATCATTTATGGAAATCAATTCAACATCTCTCCTGTAAATATCTTGTGTTATATACTAATAAAAATGTAGTTAGTAAAAAAATATAATAAAATATATTGTAAAATAATCAATTGCTTATTACCAAATCCCAATCGAGGGAAAAGCAGGACCCCAATCCCATGAGAAACTGGCTTGCATCTTACGAATGTGATTTACATGGCATTCTCCATTGTATTCCTTAGGTATACATACTGGTGGTATAACGTAATGATTCTTTTGCTCATTGTATAAATCTTCGGCTACTTTAACAGCCGAACGAAAGCTAACTTTTAATACATTCTGTTCTTTCTACAGAGACCAAATAAACAAATTGTATTACCAATACGTATATTTTGAATGATTTTTTTAATCTCTTTGATTACCTTGATAAAATCTGTTACGTCAAAAATATATCTTAAAAACATATTTGAAGTCTCTCCGAGGATGTGATTGTTCAAAGAAACATTGGCAAACGTATCGATTCCGTGAAAAACTAACACTATCTTACGAGCTTTTAGAAAATTATCACTCACTGAAAATATAACATAAATTATGTTTAGATTACTTTTAATTTTAAACTGTTATCTAATGTTGTGTCTCATATATACACTTACATAGTAATATATATTATTATATAGATTGTGTATATATACACTCATAGCCAATTACCTCTAAAATTTTTTATGTAAGTGACAGATTGATTTCCGACCCAACGATTATTAATATCATTTCTTCCAAGCAAATTGTTCTCTATTATGTTATTCTTATATAAGTCTGTATAAATTCCTCCAGGAACAGTCGCGCTAAAATTGATATCTGTAGAACAGAATAATTGTTGCATCATTTATGTGAACATTTTTAAGAAAAATTGTCTACTAGATTTAAAGAAAATTATATATAATTTTTTAAAAATTATGTTTTAATCTCTTACCATTGTTACATTTTTCATAGGACTTCTTATCTGAAAAACAATTTTTTATTGCAATCATGATTAATAAATAATTTTGTACATATACAGAGTGTTTCCTGTAACTTGATTATTTAAAATATCTCCGTTTTTGATGATACGAGAAAATATCATATGAGAAAGTAATTCGATTTGAAGGGGCACATACTCGCGTATTATGACGAGCAAAAAATTTTTCTCAACATCATACTTTTTATCGGTGTAAAAGTAGTACATAATTGTTAAAAAAAAAAATGTACATGCAAAATGGATAATTTTTTAAATAAGCAAGTACGTATCTTCTTTACACCAATTGATTCATCTCATTATTCTATTCATAAAAATATTAAGGTACGATTATAAAAAAATTAATAGTTTAGGAATAAAAGAAAAGAATCTGATTTAGGAAGCCAAAAAAGATAATTTTTTAATAATTTTTTGAAAAAGAAATAGTAATTAAAAAAAAACTGTTCTCATTGGAAGCATTCAGCAGATTCAAGAAGACAAAATGATCGTTCGCTGTTATTAGTGTATTCTTTTAAATCATCCAATCAGAATTTTAGATCTAGAAGAATATATCAATAGCGGTGAGCATTTACTCAACTATTGAGTCTGCTGAAACTTAGCCATTGGTTGTCGCTACTTAGTGATACCGACAGTTGTCGTTAAGTAGCAACAATGAAAATTACGCTTTTTTTCCTAGAATAATCCTTGCCATTGGCTATCGTTAATTATCGACATCGACAAATGTCGGTAGACATGTGTGTACATACAGAATATGGATCTTGACAGAGGCATAACGCGATGCCACAAAATGTTTTCTTTGATTAGTTAGTTAATAAACTTCTTTCTTCTGATTAGTTAACCAATTGCTTCAAAACATTTTTAATGAGACATTAGATGCTTTCCATTTACGCTGATTCTCAGATAATTCACATTTGTGACGTCACAACTCAGTTGAATGCGCGTTTTATTTACATTCTGACAAGTGAGATTCAACTGAGTTTTTACCTACAATCTACACGAGATAATGTTCCAAAAATTGACTGTCTGTATTGAAAATCTATAGTGCACGTAAAAAACTGTAGCATTTTCAGCTCTGATGGTAAATTTGGAACACAAGCACGCAAGGTGCGTAAACGAGAAGTGACATCATTAACGAATAGTGACGTCTGTACATACATACACACACACACACGCGCGCGCGCGCGCGCAACACACAATATACAGTTTCCTATATAAATACATATTTTTATTGAAAAAGATCAAGATATCTAGTAAATCATATTTACCACAGATATTAATGGTCCCTGTCCATGCCCCATTTAGTGTTACAATTTGGCAGTGTATACTAATAAAGCATGAAATCCACAATGTCAAAATAAAAAGCTTCATTTTATTAGATGGCACATATATTGAAGTAAAACTTGATATCAAAGACTGCAAATACAATGAAAACTTTACACGTACTCGCTTGTCGCTTTTCGCCAAAACGTATCAATTTCCAATAAACCTAGAGATAGAAATAACAGTTACCTAAGCAATCTTATTACTATCTAATCTATGCCTTCCATGATTATCTTATTTATATCAAAACAAGGTTTATCAATCCATAACCTTGATACGAAGAAAAAGATAATAGGCATGATAGATAGGCATATCCTTGTTTAACGTTTGGTAAACAACAAGGATGGAGGGATACCTGAGTGGCACTTGGGTGGGAATTTGGGAATCTGAGTATAGCCCCTAGTCAAGTCTGCTACGATCATTGCAATTTGAGTGGTACATGAAAGCCATTGTGCATGTAAAAGTTTTATTCTGCGAATACAATAGAGAAATAAGCTTAAGTCCGGATCTACAATAGGTGTTTTAAGCCTTAAGTCGTAAAAAATTGACCAACTACAATTGAATGCGAGGAGAACACGATTGTGATTCGTTTATTCCTTACGGCTTAAAAATCTATTGTAGATACAGGATAATCGATTGATTGGTCTATTGCTTAAAGCTTAGGGCTTACTAATTACTACTCTATTGTTTGCAGAGTTATGTAGTCAAATGCGAGGAAAATAATTGACTATCAGTTTGTTCGCATTGCTTGCACTTTTTGCACTTAACATCTTCATTCTCTCTCTCTTTTCAACGCTTGAATATATATATTGATCCCGTTTTAAATGCATTTTTAGAAATTTCAAGCAATACGAACAACAAATGATTTGTTCAATTGGTCTTTGCTTCCTATGAAATACACTTTGAGTGATCGATTCTTCTATATATCATGCGTTATGAAAAAGGCTGTCCGACTTTCATAAAAGACTGCTCCCGCTTTTACTCCATATTTTAAAACACACCCAAGGGTATCTCATTTATTTATAAAGAATCATAAATTTTGACTCATTAGAGATAAATTTGTTTGCTATTTGTCATAAATTTTTTGCTTTAAATATGATTTTGCAAGTAATGCTTAAATTTATAATTGAATGAGCCGAGTCTGAAATAAGAAACTTGATTGTGTGTATACCACATGTAGTATTTCTTAACCAGTACAAAATATATTTAGACATTCAGAAGTTCTTAAACTAAGATAGATATTCCATCGTTCAAAATCCATAATAATATTCAATCGGTATTCCCTTTGTTCCTTGATATTCTATTTAGAGAGTTCGCTCATCAACTGCGCCGTTATATCTTTCATTGTGTTGATATTCTTTTTTACTTGATCCATCTACAAAATATTATTATTAAACATAAATAAATTGACCCAAATATAATTTGAAGTATATACAATTACAATATAACTTAAAGTATACACAAAACTTACATATTCTTTTGTCTTGTACTTTTTATATAAATCATATAATTCATCCACTGTCCATTCTTTTTCTTCTTGCTTATTTAATTTAACAAATGGACAGCTTGACTGATGTTTCTCATGTTCACTCCTGTAAGTTTTCAATTTATTTGTTTTACTAACAAAAATAATAGGTAAATGTAGAGAATTAAAAGACAAAAGAAGGGTAAAAAGAAACAAATAATATAATATATGTAATATAAATAATAAAGTTATAATGATTCAAAATGTATTAACTTAATATATCATTCTTAAAGTTACTGTTACGGAATGTATGCGGTAGCCAGCAGACCTAAAGACGCCTGTGCACACTTTCCATAATAGTAAATGTAAAAATTGGCCAATCACAGTCAAGAATTTTCAAAAACTTACAGCTCTGATTGGCTAACTCTTACGGTACAAGTTGTACGTGTTGAGTTTAAATTTTCTTCTATTACAATGCGACATGTATGTACTTAAAATACATGCATTTATCAGCGTAGAACACGAAAATGTGACTGCAGTACATGCTTGAAGCTGCTCCAGAACTCGTGCTGGTAGTTCAGCTTTATTTACTGCTTACTATCAGCGCAAGTTTTGATTGACTGCTGCTTCTCTGCTTTTCTATCAAGAACAGTCTAAACTCTAAACCCATCCTTAGTCGATACAACAGATATCTTAATCTCTAAAGTTTTAAAATTTAACACTTAATTACTTGTTTCACGAGGCAGATCACTGAGTTTTTCTACCGGATTCTTTTAAGTAAAAAAATTGTCGAATGGGTACATTTTTATTAAGATTTAAGGTAAGGAGAGTATTCTCTTTTTTTAAATAAGTACCATAAAATATAATAATTAATAGACTCTTAGAATTCAAACAATGAATTGTAATTATAAGTAAGTGAAAATAAATAACTTAACAAATGTATGTACGAATTAGTTACTTGACGTACCACGGATCATCGTCTGGTTCCCAACCATCGAGTTGCTTGCTACAAATGAAACATTCAACTAAGTCCGGCTCATTGCTGTCCCCAACAACATAAAATCCAGCGGCGGCCATGCGTTCGGCATTGCATTTGTTGGATTCGTTGAAGGGCCAGCTGCCGTACGTTGTCCTTCTACTTTGTTTCCAGAAGTAGGAAGTAGCTTCTCTGAAAACGAGATGGGAAATGAAACAATAACCTAGCTTGCAATCTCATTTCGAGAATCCAAGAACTTGTACCGTCTGCGAATCTTTAGTGGGCAACGTTTAATCATTTTGATATTTTGTCAATACTCACGGTAATTCCACTATCATCTCGTTTTCACTAACATCAATTTATCAATGAACAACGCGATAACGGACAATCCGAATAATGCACATAGGTTATGTTCATGATAGTTCATAGTTCTGCAGACTCGACCAACAGTTTGATGATTGACAGTGCTGCTATTGATGTATTCTTCTAGATCTAAAAGTCGGATTGGATGATTCAAAAGAATACACCAATAACACCGAGCGCTTATTCAACCGTTGAGTTTGAATGTAGTCAAGTGAACGAGTGATGTGTATAGTTTGCAAGCTTCTCTCTTTAATTATCTGCTCTTTCTCTAACACTTCTTTTCTGACAATTCTGATTGAATTCGATCAATTCGCTTGAAATGCAACAGGCTGTGTTCCAAAATTCACTGCCAGCGCTGAAAACTACAATCTACGTTACATGTACTATAAATTTTCAGCACTGACAATGAATTTTGAAACATTTGGTCAATATCAAGACATAAACACATAAAATGTGATTCTGCAAAATATTACGACCATGATATAAGCCACACAGACAATTTTATTT
>NW_017305988.1:2934056-2944400 GCF_001594115.1 Trachymyrmex septentrionalis | reverse complement strand
ATAATTTTCCTCTCTCACAATTTTAGTATATATTATATGTTTATAAATTATGTATTAATATAATAATTTTATTAGCTAGTATTATACTTTATATTAACTTAATATAATATTTTAATTATGTTATCCATATGCATGACGAAATGCAGAAATGAATGGTTGGAAGGCATATGGTTGGAGGGCAATGGTTCGGATACGCACACATTTTCATGTCATGAAGCGGCCAAACGTTGGGCGCGGTAAAACATAAGTGAAGGATTTTCGGCGCCTGTAATCCTGGCGGCGAGTACCGTGCTAATGATATTTGTTGTCGCTGTCATCGGGCGATCCATTGTAACTAAGTTATGAAACGTTATTTACTCCGACATGTAACATATATTTTATTCAACGATACCTTATAATCTTTTCATAGCCTAAAATTACAGACACCTAAAATCCTTTATCGCCCTATCCAAATTTCAACTAGTTGATAAGTTTACAGCGTCTAAATGCTCCTTAAGTCACAGATGTGCAGTCTTTTTACACCTTGCTAAATATCTGCATGCAATCATTTACTTTCTCGATATAAAATATCATGTGTGACAGCATATTGTCCGTACGATGTAACGAATATGCATTATTATATTTAGTTATCAGTGATGACAGTAATTATCTATAACTGATAAAATATTACGAATTTGAGAGAGAGAGAAAGCATAATTCAAGAGGTAATAAGACATTTCAGAAGGCAACATAAACAATCATACCAACAGGTAAAAACTTAATATTTTTATTTGTTTGTTTTTTTGCTGCTCGATCGAAATGTCCTAAACACAGTTTTTACAAGACGTTGCTCTAATAAGGGACATATATCCTTATGAGCCTTGCTCAAAAGATCCATGGAATGTTCCATGGTATCCATACTGATGCTGCCCATCACAAACATTTCGGAAATTTGGCCATGTTGTGGAAGAGCAGCTTGTACAATAATTCCATGATCATTTGTCGTATCTGATTTATCTGATGCAGTTTTTGTGAAACAAAAATTTTCTTCTATATCTGTTGGATCTACTAGATACGTCCCATTGCATATGCCCTATTAAGAGTAGTATATAATTTGTCATCATATTGTACATTGTCATTAAAATTGACTTGGTTAAAATTCTCAGTTATTTACTTACAATAGTAGATGCAGTAACTAAACCAAACATTGGAACTCCAGCATTTGCCAAAGCTAAACTAGCTGCCATTATCGCCGCAGCCAACGCAGATCCTCCATTGTCGAGAACTGTTGCATAGACATCGACTTGGAAATTAGGGAACTCTTGCTAAAATTAAAACGTATAAAGGCAACAATTGATAAATACGATTTTTACATAATTAAAAAATATACAAATTATTGGTTTCAGTGTTTCTTTATATATTGTATCAAGAAAATTTCCAATGAAAAAAAATGGAAAGTTATATACCAGACACACTGCTGGTTCTAAAGCTCTTTGTAATATCAAGCTATACTCCTTTTCCTCTGCATCTTGCTGATGCAATTTCCGTTTGCGATGAGAGAAGGATGCAAATTTGAATTCACAAAATAGTTCCCCTTGCATACAGAAGCCAGTTTTGTTTGGTATCTCTCTAGGATCAAATACTGAGCAGATGACCTTGGTGTTACCCATTTCAATGTATGCAGAACCTTTTGCCTGGCTAACAATGCCCGTTTTCAAAACTATACAAAAAAATTCTTTCTTATAAAATATACTAAAAAAAAATTAATTCTTAATGGCAACCACGGAACAAAACACTTGATTATAATTTAACTAACAACAGAATTTATTAACATTTGCAACTAATTCATTGCTTAACTTAACCGTTGTTTTCGTGTTGCAACAAAAAAAAATTAATAACTTTATCCAGACGGATAAAATACTACAAAATATTTCTTGATAAACGATTGTTAAATTATTCAGACATCAAAGTCAACTTAATTAATTATACCGATATGTGAAAACATGTGAACACAACCTCAATACCCTTACATATATTTCGAAGTTCGTTGTCTGAACGATCGTCATGCCTTTTTGGAACATTACATTGTACTCCGTTGTCTTTCGTTTCGGAGTAAATATAAATTTCATACGATGTGGACGCATCTGGCCCGTTAATACGTTTTTGATCAACCGGCATTCTTTTCAATTCTTTTTTTTACTCTCATTTGTTTTGTTAACAAATTATCTAAAAGTCAGTGTCGCCAGCCAACCCGTTTAACTCGCTATGACGACTTAATGCACAGACGTCGGGATCAACAAGTCTATACTGGTTTAGTTTCCACCGAGGGTTTAAACCGGATCCAACCGGAAGCAACCAACTGCAGTCGAGCATTCCCCTGTCGTTCGATTGTTAACAGGGGAATACTCGACTATAGTTGGTTGATTCTTACATTCTGATCCGGTTTAAACTCTCAATGGAAACTAGGCCAATGTCTGCGTTCGGAAATGTGTGCACTCGGCCTCCGATGCTTCGGATTCATAAGTCCAGATTTACAATAGGCGTTTTAAAGGCCCTGCACACAATGGAGGAAATATTAGCTGAGAGATAGGAATAAATATTCAGATTTCAACCTATCAGAAACCGTGTATTCCGGTGTAACTGGATTCTGATAGGGTAAAATTTTAATATTTATTCCTGTTCCCTAATATTCGTTCTATCGTGCCGTGTGCGCAGGCCCCTCCTTCTCCTCCCTGCTCCACCCACGTTCTCCTTTTTTTTCCGACCAGGAGCCCCTCCTTCACCCTACGCTACGCGGTTCGCGCTACGTCGCTGCGTCGCTGCCATCTTTTGTCGTCTCTCTCTCTCATGTATTCCCGTCCCGCGCTATCCCGTTACATGCTACATTCAGTTATAAGTTACAACATCTCGTGTTTCTTGTACATACGTTTGGCGGTTACGAGTTACGTTTCGGCGTGTCTGACTGAGATTTCAAGCGTTCGCATTTTCTGCTATCTGCGTGCACTTTCACGATCGTATTCAAGTCACGTGTAAGCTTTATAATGAGTACCGACAGTATTGAAAAACTGTATAGGAACTTTGGCATTCTTGCTGACGCCAAAGATAAACTGGTACAAGTATGTATAATTTGTTGGTTACATCGAGCACCGGCCACGTTCAGTTAAAAATCTATGTAGTTGAGATTTTGTTTCTAACATACATACGTACGATCGACACTATTGTTTTATAGGTCATTGTTCATGCAAATTGTTCTTCTCGTATAAAATATCAAAATGTATTTTAAAGCGGCGAAAATATGTGTAGCGTCCTAGCGTGCATTTGTAGATTACCATACAATTTATATTATCAAAATTGAATTTTTTTCCTCTGTATGTCATTATATTCTCTCTTTGAAGAACTCGGTACTATAGTAGCTCGCCGAAAACTTTCCGTTTAACTTTCAAAGAGCCACTCACCGAATATTTGAAGTACCTTTAATAGGCATAGTTAAATCATCATTCTTTTTTTAATCGATTTATAATCATTCCGCGTTCAGGAGAATGTTTATTTTGGAAGTTTTTTCACGCTGATGATATTACACTTTCGAGATCTAGATTGATTTCAAAAACTTTACCTGAACACATCCATATGTGTCACTTTATCCTTGTTTAACATTTGCCAACATTTGGTGAACAATAAAGATACGCTTCATTCGAGTCAAGTTTTTTAACCGAGTCCTAGATGATTAGTCCTTTCTCAGCAAAGAAAATTTTAATAGTTGTAAGATAAACTATTTGCCGAACACGGCCATTGATTCATATAAGTGCGCCATACTTTTGAATAATTTGTTTATTTCAGCTTTGATGCCAATTAAGAAGGGATTTGGTTTACAATATAAATTTAATCACATACATCTATCCTTGTAAATTAATTCTCTCGAATTAACTATCTAGTTAATAATTTGCAATATTTTACATAAATGTACAGCATCCATTGATTCTTTTTCTACATAATGTATCTAACACAGTCTTCAGCTACCTATTACTATACTATTATATAATTTCATTAAAATTGAAACTGAAAAAGTTCTTTTAGAAAAATACCAAGTTTTTTTTTATTACTTTTAAAAGTTCTAAAAATTGCAACACCTCAACTTAGCACAAATACATATAGTATGATAAATAGCCTACATGAATAGAATAAAACTGAAAAATAACCATTCATATTGATAATATAACACTTTAAAAGGCATAATCAATTTTTTTATTGCAAATTCTGGTAGATAAATGTAAATCTGTCAAAAAGTAAGTAAAAGTACAATTCAACTTTTATAATAGTAAAAATTTGTTGAAGCTTTCACAAGTATGTAAGAATTTTTTTCTAATTCTTACATAGTCCGGAACAATATAAAAATCTACAATGAAATTAAAAAACTCAGGTTGCAGACAAAGAATAAAAATTTCATATTTTCAACAGAGAGATAAGATTATAAAACATAAAATTATTCCAAATCATTATATTTAAAAATTAGAAAAACGTCTCAGGTGTAATATTTTTCAAGGCAATCCTTGATATAAAATCTTGCTTTTCTCGTATCGCAGGAATATCCTGATTAATAATACTAAGCTAACTTTGTTTCGATTATACTAAACTGACTTGCCTGTTTCGAAAGAAGATTTCAACCGACTATTCCTGTAGACCAAGGACTTCAGCTTCATCTTTTGTTTAAATTTAATCATTTTTAAATTTAATTTAATTTTTTAATGAATTTCTATCTTTACAGTTCTGTATCTTAATAAAGATCACATTGTTATGTTCCTTAAAATTATGTACATTTAACAGTCCGCAGCTCGATAAAAAATTTTCAAAAAGTTTAATATTTTTACAAGAAAGTATAATATATATTTGATAAATATAAATTTACTGAGGAAACTTTGTATTGCTCTTGTGAGTTATCTTCAATGCTGTTTATATTTTAGCATGAAAAGGAATATCTGGAAATTCTGACGGCAGTTAAAGGATCGCCTAAGGAAAAACGGCTAGCATCACAATTCATTGCAAGATTCTTCAAGCATTTCCCAAAGCTAGCAGATCAAGCTATAGATGCTCATTTAGATTTATGCGAGGATGAAGATATGGCTGTAAGTTTTCAAATAAAAGATTGAGCCGTTTTCAGTTTTGAGCATGCTTCAGTAGCTGAAATAATAAATTGCATATACTACGCAGGATATACTAAGTACGCTGAAAGATTTTAAGCGACCATTCCTCACACAAATTTAAGAAATGAAAACTGTATGACTATATATCCGAAACGGTTTAATTTCAAAGATACAGTTATAGTTAAAGGAAAAAAATTTTTTTTTTCTAAAAATTTCGAAATTCATTTAAATTATTTTGATAAAAACTTTGTATATATTTAAAGTTTTATCAAAATAACTTGAATGGTTTTCGGAAACTTTTGGAAAGAAAAAAATGAAATTTTTTGACACCATATTTTTGAAACTAAGCTATTTTGAATATACAATCATATGAAAGTTTTGTCTTGAATTTGTGTAAAGCATCACCCCTTAAAATCTTTTAAGTACTTAGTATACACCCTATACAATATCCTTATTTTTTTTTTACAGATTCGAAAACAAGCTATTAAAGATTTACCAGCACTTTGTAAAGACAATAAAGAACACACAGCACGAATTGCAGATATCTTAGCACAATTATTACAAGCTGAGGATCCTTCAGAATTGGCAGTTGTACATAACAGTATTATGTCACTTATAAAAAGTGATCCTAAAGGTATTATTTAATAAATTACAATAACATCTATAAATTTACGTGACATCTATAAATTGACTTGGATTAAATTTTGCATTTGTTGTGGTTAATTTATAATTGTAGACTTAATTATTGGATTATAAAACAAGTTTCTATTTATAGGTACCTTAAGTGGATTTTTTAGCCAAATTATTAGTGGCGACGATGGGACGAGAGAACGTTGTATAAAATTTCTAGCTATCAAGCTTAAAGCAATAGGACATGACATTGTCACGAAGGAACCGGAAGACTTGCTAATTGTAGAATGTAAAAAAGTATTGCAGGTAATTTACTATGATTTTTAATATAACGTAATGCATGTATATATATATATATATATGTTCTCTTTTTTTATAATGCATTTTTTTTATAGGATGTGACTGCTGACGAATTCCACAGTATTATGGAAATTCTTGCATGGACTAGATTGGGATCTACTATCACTGGACAACAAGAATTGGTTGATATTACGATAGAACAAGCTGAACTATCTGTACCTTTTAAGCACACTAATGTCGAACAATGGAACAGATTGGTTCAATGTGTTAAACATGCTCTTCCATTCTTCAGTGTATGTATACGTATATACTGATGCATTTTCAATATTTCTTCAAATGTGATTTAATATTTTATCTATATTTCAATATTCTTATCCCTTTTCAGTCACAAATAGATTCATCAAAATTTGTTTCATACATTTGTGTACAAGTTCTACCGCATTTGTCTTTGATGACTTCTCCCGATGGTAGAGATATTCAATTGGAACTGTTAAAGTTACTTGCTGAATTAACTGTGTTTTGTGGAACTATTGAAAAACCGGAAGATAAGGTTCAACAGCTTTACAATACTCTTATTGTAAGTATTATATTTTTATTCATACATACACATATATTTTGACAATATATTTTTATGTGTATCGCAATATCTAATGTTCGTATTTTGTTGATCAAAATTATCAAATTTTATCAAATATCAAAATCATTGCTTATTATTTATTATTCATTATATTTTATTTTAGACTTATATGCCACTTCCTCCAGCTACTGAAATGACAGATGTACCAAAGTTACAATTTAGTCATGTGGAATGTTTAATGTACGCCTTTCATAAGTTGTGTAAACAAACTCCTGAATTTTTGATAAAGGATGCAGAGCAGCTCAAAGAATTTCGGTTAAGATTACAATATTTTGCAAGAGGTATTCAAGGTTATATAAAGAAATTACGTGAAGCTATTAGCGGAAAAACAGAAGAAGAACTGAAATCTGAAGAAAATCAATTAAAAGTTGTGGCATTGAAAACAACCAACAATATCAATACTTTAATCAAAGATCTGTTTCATTCACCTCCTAGCTTTAAAAGTATAATACATCTCTCGTGGAAAACACCTTGTAACGACAAAAAGGTTATTATTTTCAATATGATTATAACAAATTGTTTTGCAAATAATGACAACTATAATGTTACATTCGTGAGTGCTTTGACTTGTAATATTTTGATTTTATTAATTTTGTGTACGTTTTTTTTTTAGAGCGATAAAAATTCTGCCCAAAAAAGACATACACCAATCACATTTGGAAATGATAATAGTCCGAATAAACGTAGTAAGGAAGATAAAAACAGCAAAAGAGAAATATATACGCCTCCCAGTGGCAAATACAGTTCAACCATATCAAATTACGGTGAGTGGGCAAATGTATTGAAATTTGAAAGAAAGAAATTTTAGTTTATTATGTTATCATTGATTTTATTTACCGTTTTTAGGTCGTGGTAGATTTAAAGGTAACAGACCTAGAGGAAGAGGTGGATTCAGAACGAGAGGTCGTGGCTCATGGCGAAAGAATTTTTATTAACTATAAAATCCCTTACAACTGGAAACAGCTAAAATTAGAGTAACAATATTAAGCGCCTATTTGCTTTCTGACATCAACAAAGCGCGCTTTCAAAGAAGTTGTCACAAAATATAATAATTTTGTCAATCTTTATCGCTACATATAACAGAAGTGATAGTTTGAAGACTTCGATAAATTCCCAGAACAGGAATCAGAAAATCAATAATTTCCCAAGCATTATGACGGGAAGAAGATTTGGAGAATGCAATTGTAGCATTATATAAATATTTTTGTTTAATTATTGTAATACGAGTTGCAATGAAGATCCAAAATATTTCAGACATTTATTATTATATAAAATTGGAGAGAATGAATATACGCAAATAACATACGCAGGGAATGGAAAGTTATTTTTTAAAAGTAACAAGTTACAGTTACTCGTTACCGAGTCAGAAACGTTATTGGTTACTAATTTTTAAAAGTAACTCGTTACAATTGTCGTTACTTAAAAAGTATTTGTTATTTCGTTATTTTCTTAAAATCACTATAAAATCATTATAAAAAAAAAAGTTTCAAGATACAAGTAGTCTAAAAAAAGTACTTTTGCAACATATTTTGTTTAAATATTAATAAAAGCAATATACAACAATGACACTAACTTTATTTTTTAATTTTTTCTCAAAAACAATTTCGTAATTCTGAAACATGTAAATGCGGCAAACAGATATCTACCCGACATATTGTAAAAATGTAAAATAATTTCTGAAATAATGGTATATTTCTCAGCTGTCAAGAATCGCTGCAAAGAATCGTTGCAGCAGTTGATAATCAAGTATTTCAGAAATTACTTTATACTTTTATACGATATAGATATCGGACAAATATTTCAGTTTGCCTCATATTTTACAATTTTCAGGATTACGAAATTATTATTTTTAAAAACTAAAAAAATGAAGCTACGCAATAATTTATTATATATAATATCTCTCTTATATCGTCACGAGAGAGTCAGTCTTAATATTAAGTGAATACAATATCTAATTGTACAATCTATATACACACACACACACAAATTAAATTTTCAATCTTAAAACACTATTCGACTGATATTTTTCACAAAAAATTTTTCATAGTGATGCTTATTTACGTAAATATATCATTAAATTACTTGTAAATTTAATTTGTACTATTCCAGTTTTAAATAGAAATTGCGTTTCAAGACAAAACATTTATTTGGCCCTCAGTTTAGAGAATTTGATGTATACAAATTCATTCTAATATATTACGCACAAAGATCAGATTAATATTTCTCTTTTTAAAGCAATAAGTTATTAAATTTAATAATAAATAAATATTTTACACAAAGATATTAACATCGTAAGACATTAAAACGATCTTGAAATCATAATAACAAATTATGAATACTATCTAAAAACTGAAAATTCAGTAAACGAAAATTATGTCATAATTATATATTGGGTTCAAAATACAAAAAGTAACGATAAAAGTAACTGTAAAATTCGTTACCGTTACCCCAAAAATGTAACGTTATCGTTACAGTTATCAAAAAAGAATAGTAACGTAGTTACTAATAAGTTATGAAAAAAAGTAACTTGTAACTATAACTCGTTACAAGTAACGAGTTACTTCCATTCCCTGAACATACAGCACATATGAATATTAGGTGTAGTAAAAAGTCATCGCGTTTTTTTAAAAGACATCTATCAGTAAAAACCGCAATTACTTTCTTACCAACAATATAAATATATCTTAATAGAGTAAAGTTTCAGCTTTAAAAATCTCTTTTTTAAATTATACGATACGACAATTTTTAATGGAGTTATGAGCAATTAAAGTCAAAATAATTCTTTTATTTAATCCGCGATAACTCAGTAATCAAAAGTCGTAGGAATATTTAAAAAAAAAGATTTTGTAGGGAAAGTATCAAGCTTTCACGATAGGTAATCGAAAATTTTCTCAAATTCGTTTTGGACACGTTACAAATCCACAAAGTGAGAAGAAAATTTTTCGTCTTTTTCAGCTCGTAGTTTTTGGTATGTAAAAATTATCAAACTCATATAAACTTAAAAAATGTGATAAGCTTTTAAAAGTAGAGATTTCAAGCTTTAAAACCCTTTTTTTAAATTTGAATTTCATTCATTATTGACGAAGATATTGTATATACAACTTTGAGCTAAAAAATACGCGATGACTTTTTACTACACCTAATATATTAAGCAGGTCAAGAAAAAATATTGATTAGCGGATTTTATGAAGGAACTATATATGAAAAAAAAAAAGAAGGAAGGAAAAAGATATTTCTCGTGGACACGAAATCAAAATGATATTATTTAAAGAAATTGAAGAAACTTCGACGAAACGAAGGTGCATACACAAAAATGAAAATGCCACGTTATCAAATTCAAATTTAAAACCACGCAATTGAGATACGGGACATGAATACACCGATCACAGTTATGGAAATAGAAATAGTTCCTTCCTTGTAAAAAAAATTTTAAGATTACAAAAATATAATCTCCTGTAGCCATTCCCAAATTAGCTTCCTCCCCTCCCTTTCCAAACCTTTATACTGATATTTGTTAATATTTATCTGTTGACAGGATCGAACTGTGTATAACAGAGAATTCGAAATCAGCCATGCATAACAGCTGTTTTTTTATCGAAGAAACACCAGATAAATAATTTGCTCTCGATAAGAGAAATATTGTGTATACGTACAATAAAT
>NW_017305988.1:2923595-2933956 GCF_001594115.1 Trachymyrmex septentrionalis | reverse complement strand
TATATAAAATTTGAGATTCTTCTGTTTTAATTTGCAAAAATATGTAAAAAGTTAACAAATACACATATCGCGCTTCTTCGAATTTCTAAAATATCTTATTTAAAATTATATAATCTTTAAATATATTTTTAACATAAAATATATATTCGATTGTGGGAAGAATGGTTCATAATTTTGTGTTTTTTCGATAAATAAGATGAAGAGCAATGAAGAAGCAATTATTATATTGTTTTTCTTTTGCAGGAAGCATATATTAACGAAAGACTTGGAAATTGGGAGGACTGCACCTCGGCGTATATAAATATTTTATGTATATATACACACTTTTTTCCATTACAGAAATCTTTCAGAAATGCATGCAGAAGCAGAGGCTACTTGGAGAAACTAATTAATATTTTTCTTCCAGGAGTTGCGGTGGATATATGTTTATTATTATATGTATATATAAAATATATCTCCTTCTCTCTCATGTGATTGCTGTTTGTGAGGTGAGTTTAAAAGGTATTGTTCCATCTCTTTCCTTTCCTTTTATCCATCACTATCATGTAGAAAAACATATTATCTATACAAAATTTGTGAATGTGTTTTTGATTATTTCAATAAATAACATTATTTAATACTATGTGCTGTTCTTTTACCCAATAAATACAAGAAGTGAGAAAATGATAAAAAGAAAGTAATCGATTTAATAAGATGAATTAATTGATTCCAAGACCAGACAAGTAAATTACATTTAATAAACAATAACAATAAAATTGACATTGAAAAAACAAGCAAAAACAAAGATGTAGCAAGCACAATAATATATTTCGAATTTACATAATCCATTTACGTTTCGACTTTACGGATTCTTTTTTTAAATATACCTGGAAACAAGTCCAACTTATGTGTTACTACAGAGAATAAAGCGCATATACATTAAAAAAAGCCAGAGAATAATGTAACAAAGAGTCAAATCAGTCGAGATAAAATTTTCCATAATTGACAAAAAATAAAATACTTTTTAATACAATATTAACGGTTTTTGTAAGTTTTTCCTACAGTTTTTATTCATTTGTTGCATTCCATATTTCATTATTATTTGATTTGTTTAGATTTAAATGACTTCTTGACTTAAATGGTATTTGGACATCTAACTGATTATCGCCAGAAAAAGATAAATCTAGTATTACAAAATTTTATTTTTTTACGACTAAATTTAAAAAATTTTTTTTCATTGTTAAGAAGGATTAAAGCATTGATCACAAGACCACCGTATTTATTGAGAATTATGGAAGATTCTGTCTCGACTGATTTGGCCTTTTGTTATATTATTTTACAGGAGTTTTTGTGTGTGTGTGTGTGTGTGTGTGTGTGTGTGTGTGTGTGTGTGTGTGTGGCGATAATTTATTCTCTGTAGTAACATATACGTTGGATTTGTTTCTTTCGAAGAGAGGTAGATTTTAAAAAAGATTGTAAAGTCGAAACGTAAATCGATTATGTAAATTCGAAATATATTATTATTCTGTATTTTCTACATCCTTATTTTTGCTCGTTTGGTTATTTTGTCAAATCAGGGCATTTGTATGTGTTAATTGCATTTGTACAATCACATGTAATCTCAGTCTTGTTAAATTTAAAATACACGCGAGTGATATATCTGTTATCGAGTTATACATACATAAAATTTTGTCAAACTTTTGTATTATTAAAGTATAAAAAAAATTAAGTGTAAGCAACTTTTAAAATAAAATCCTTCTATTTCGAGAGTAGTCTTTGTAGATGAATATGTAAGCACAATATATAAAATATGTTTTAGACACTACATTACCAGCAGGCCTTTATCTAAAGAACATATTGTCATTTTATTAAATAACTAATAACATTTTCAAAAGCACATCATACTACTGTTGTGTATTATGTACAGTTATTTCAGAATATTCCTTGGTATATTAATCTGCACATTGGAGAATAAAGAGTGATACCTCAAAACATTCCATTCGAGGAAAGCATATCGTCTATCACTTTGCACATAATACGATCACTTGAACTACAAGGATCCTGCGTTTGTTGTTCGAAGCCTAAATTGTCTACGGATTCCATAGCATCTGTGTTTATCGCAAGCTTGGAGTCCAATTCCGATGTATCGGGAAGCATCTGTAACGCATGCTGCAATATTTCTTGAACCTGGAACAATTTTTAACATTTTTAGCTACAATCGTGAAAATTATACGTGAACATTACTATAAAGGTTGAAAAGAAAATCCAATGTGAATAAGAGTCGAGATATATACCTTTTCGAGATGTTTCTGGAAACGCAGCGCTGTTTCATGACGTTGTCTACGTTGTAGTTCCATCATAACTCGCAACGTTTCCCTAGCTTGATGCGGTCGAAATTCATTTAGCAGATGATGAATGTGAATGAATAATAGACTGAGATCTTCAACCTGTAAAAACGTCAGCTGTTCCATCACAGAATATAAAGGCCATAGAACATAGGAAAACGTAGAAAGCAGCAAAACTAAAGCTGTAAGCAAATCAATTGATTACAGTAGGGAATAAGAAGAACGTAAGGCAATAAGAAGTAGTAACAAATAAAAAATGTTTAAGCCTTAAGGCTATGGCATATGAAAAAAAAAACATGTAGTAAGCAAATAAACATTTTGGATTTGCTTTTGTTTATGTTACTGCTTCCACTATAATCAATAGATGTTGCTTACATATTGCTCTTACATTTTAAGACGCGATACTAGTGTCTTTAGACTTAATATTTAAATAAAGATTATAAAAAAGACAAATTATAAAAAAGTAAGAACTTTGAATACAAAACGCAGTAAAAAATTTTTATTCAGATATATATTTTCTTTGAACATTTGACGCTATATTATTAATTGCTCTAGAAATCAATTTTTGCATTCATCAAAAGATTTCTGTCTAAAAATACTTAGCTGTAAATAATCAGAATACAGTACAAAGCCTGTTTCCATCAATGACAGTTTCATTTCAGTTCAACTCTTCATTTTTTTTTCTAGTTTTCTAGTAAGAATTAGAAAAAGATGGAGAATCAGTAGAACAAAGATAAAATTTAATCCGACATTGATAGAAACTAACACAAGTGGTAGTCATGGATATACTTAGATTCAGTTTCGTTGATCAACTCATTAAATACTAAATCAACACAAGAATGTTTCCGCTATTAAAGATAACGTCGAAATAACAGAAATATTAAACAGTTTAAAAATAAATAAATTTTACAAAGTAAAAAAAAAGAAGCTATTTTTTCATCTCTATATCTAAATGAAAACAGAGGTTTTTTTTTTTAATTAGAAATAGCCTACTTTCTCCGCGCGTCTTGGACTATCGGGGCACTGGACAAGAAGGTCTATCAGATCGAGGAAATTGACGAGCAATGAGTGATTGAGCTTCTTCAACTCGCGCCGACGATCAAAGTGTTGCGGGTACAACCTCTTGATGCCCTGGGCCTCGAGCGGCCTAATGATGGTGTCATCGGCGTTGAACATGTTGCTGAACATGGAGTAGGTGTCATGGATCGGCGGCGGCGGTCGCGGAGCTCGTCCACGCCGTACATTCTCATCCGTGTAGAGATTGATGTATTGGACGGGCGGCAGCGGCAGAGAGCTGACCTGTATCGCTTCGGCAGCCGCCATTCTCGATTCACCTCTATTCACACCTTGATACCAGCGGATGAGGTCGACGAGCGGAAAGACAGGTTACCTGAGAATCCTTTCTCAATTTCCTTGAGCGGAGATCGCCGCTCCTGTACTATCCTGTAGTCGCTTGTAATATCATGTAAATCGTATTACGCCTGCCAAGATCTTCCACAGCGTCAAAGCGAAACACAGAGTCAAACAAGGCGCTCTCGATTCTAGTTGCGTCACTTCAGTCGACAGTCACTTGTTTGACAGTTCTGGTCGGTCATTTTGCGTGGTGCTACTGACTGTGGCCTAGTACTGCACTGTACTGCACTGTATTGCACCGTACTGCACTACTGGCGCTACTGGGTGCTACGCGGGTCGACAAGTGTTTGGTGTCGTCTCGTCTCGTCTCGTCTCGTTTCGCGTCGATTTTCCTCGCAAGGATGCAAGATCCATTCTTCTCTCTCCGATATTCATTGATATTCACGGGACGCTCTCCCTCGCAAGTCTCAAGCCCATGTTGAAACTGGCGTCGACCCGGTCGGTCGTGTTGACACTGTTGACTGGCGTTGACCAGCGTGGTAAGACATTTCCTGACTACCTATCTCGCCTGCGCCGGCTGGCCAATGCCGCCAATTCCCATTTCCCATCCCCGACCCCGGACCCCCTGAACCCGACGTCGGACGTCGCCGCTGGCCGCGCCGCGCCGCGACTGCCGCGAGACGTCTGCGTTTTGACAGATTGTGTGCGTTCCACGTGAACTCTTTGT
The DNA here is from genome assembly GCF_001594115.1 of Trachymyrmex septentrionalis. Taxonomy (NCBI): domain Eukaryota; kingdom Metazoa; phylum Arthropoda; class Insecta; order Hymenoptera; family Formicidae; genus Trachymyrmex; species Trachymyrmex septentrionalis. The sequence continues at coordinate 2,929,552 of NW_017305988.1, read as the reverse complement.
TTGGACGCCGGGAATGCCGGAATGATCGCGAGGTGGTAGTCGCACCGGCCAGGCGGCCAGGCCACACGTTCGTCGCATAGTAAGAGGCGCGATCCGGAGAATTCGAATTCAATCGTGCTCGAGCGCGATAAGTACCGCTTTTGGGAGCGTCCGTGTCGTTCAAGCTGTCGTTCAGGTCGTTCTCTCGACTGCGCCTCGTGAGTCTCGTTGAGTCTCTTCGCCTCCGCCTGGATCCTGGATTCTGGATCCCGTAGCCCGTAGCCCGTTCTCGACGATGCCTAATGATCGTTGGTTATAATCGCCACCAGACACCAGACCAGACACGTGAGCGCCTCTGAGCGCCGCATCACTCCTTCGCATTCGTATGGGGGCGGGGGTTATGGGACGAGGAAAAAGGTGCTATATTTAGATATTTCTTTCGCCTCCTTTACTTATCTCAAATAGACCGGATAAGCCGGATGGGAGAGACCGCGAATGTAATTTTTTTTTTTTTTGTTTCGTGTCTAATTAGGATATGTTGTGCAACAAGTATCAATTGTAGCCCCTCGTGCGGTGGAATTATCGACGCCCCTCGACGATGGGGCTCCATTCTCATGCAGGAAAATGATACTTTCATTATTGTTGCTAGGGAGGCCCTCCTGTGATGGCAGGGAAAGATGGGAAGCTAGAGTCAAAAGGTGGAGACGTTATTCGGCAGGGATTCATGATAAAACGTTCGCAGAACAAGAAGCGCTTTACCCCGGTCAATTACAAGCAACGATGGTTTATCTTGACCAAACATTATCTCATCTACTACGACGGAGATGGTGAGGTAAGTAATTTGTGATATATCAAAATGTTTTACTTTCTGTTACGGTCATATTCAACCGCGCGTGGCCGCGCTAGAAATTGTATTTTCGATTCTATTTTATTTGTGCAAACAAAATAAACATTATATCTACAGTCTGCAAGATTTCCCCTATTTCTCAAAGTTGCTCATTTATGCTAATTTGTGTTAACAATATGTGCATCTATCGAGCACGACAGTTGGAAGATGTTTTAATTAAGTCCATTAATTTTGTCAGTGACTTTAATAACATTTTACTAAAAAGAATTTATAAATTGTTGTACAAACATTCATTGAGTTTAAAAATTCGATTACAATATTGCATCGCTACGTCCACGATGGATGAGCACGCACCATTCCAGGAAGCATCAGAAACATTACTCATCTTCTTTTTTACAGTTGCAAAAAATTCCCACACGTAGAAAATTATAATAATGTTTTTATTACAGAAACTTAAATTTCCCAAAAAGTTGAATTACAAACTTAATAATTTTGTGATCAATACATAATCATAACTTTAATTAGCTATTCAGCTAGTAGGTAATTATTCGGTAACAATTCGGCGATTGGAACACGCTCGACTTTTTGTTTTTATCCAAGAGACAATTAGACAAGAACTCATTCATGCGTCGTCTACAGTCTACAATACACAGTAAGGAGTAAGAAGTAAGAGTAAGAAATTGACCAATCACAGTCGGCTATTCTCACACTCGGCTGTGATTGGTCAATTTCTTACTCCTTACTGTGTATTGTAGACTGTAGACGACGCATTAGAGGTTGAGCAGGTTGAGCTGTTTGAACGACGAGCAGGGTGGAGGTGATCGGCTCGGTAACCGCGTGCGATCGTGACTAGCACTAATAGCTATCTCCGTCTCCGTCTCCGTCTCCGCGAATTGAGCGAGGTAGTAGGGATGGTGATGATTCCAGTAGGAGATGGCGGATAACATGCACCTATACCGTATACCTACGAAATTAGTGGCGCAGGCGCTCCGAATTTTCCATCCTATCCCTCCTCCCGCTTCTTCGTCGTTGATGCTGCTCAGTCAGTGGCCGTCGTTCGAGGTCGGTCTCCGACGACGCACGATCCTTAGATTGCGTTTGGTATCGTTCCACACAAATTGACGATTCCTCGGACGAGTCTATAACGCTTTAATCTCTGATATATATCTTTCTCTCCCTCTTTCTCTCTCGTACGATGAACAAAATAGAGAGACACACGCGGACGTAATTCAACCGTTCTGGTGGTGAATCTTGTCCTATCTGATTCGCGAGTAGGGTTCCACAGTATATACCTGTCGGAACCCTTCACGGACACTCCTTGTAGAGACACCAATTGTGATCAGCTGTGATCTCAATTATCTTTTCACATCGCTCCGAGAGAATCGCCTCTTACGCATCGTCCGTCATACCGATCTCGGACGTTGTGGCCAACGTCATACGATCTTGGCGTAGTGATCCACGTGCGGATCCTACCGACTTGATTGGTGATCCTGTTCACCACGTCACGAGCTCTACCATACAACGTGGAGGTAAAGAGCCGAATTCGGATACCTTTCGTTCCGTTTTCGTTCGTTTTTATTTAATTGATTAGCTTGTCCGTCGTCGGGTGGACAATTCATGTTGCATGAACCCCTATGAATTCCGCTAGAAATGTTTCCGGGGAAAGTCGCTGGATGCCGTTTGCAAATTACTTTTTCGCGTTTAAAATATAGATGTATCATATCAATATTCCAACGATAGACCCACTACGTATTATGCTACGAATATCTTATTACAATTTAATTTAATTTGTCAGTAAAAATCAACGTCCGTGTGTTAAATACATCCCTCGTCAACCAGTATCTCCAATTGGATGTGTCAATCCGACACATCCAAGATTTTTAATTCTGATAATACTGTCGTTATGCAATTTATATCGTCCTTGACCTTCTCTCTCCCTCCCTCCCTCCCCCCCTTTCCCTCCCTTCCTCTATCCGAGGAGCTCTGGTGTCAAAGTTGTTGGTGTCAGCGCCAACCGATTTGATTTTGAATCGACTGTTAATGCTAATCAGATTGAGAAATTGTTGCAGCGCCGCAAGGAACGCGGACGGATCGCCGTGGAGAGTGTCCACGTGGTGGAGACGGCCAGCCTCGGGAATGGTGGAGGTGCTGTCAGTGATGCGGCAGGCGGCGGCGACGCTGCCGGCGGAGGCGGCGGAATACCATCCGGACTGCCTTTCCAGGTGGGATATCGGGAAGCTGGTCAAGAGTACACACTCTACCTCCTTGCCGCTCGCGAACAGGATCGCGCCGAATGGATACGCGCTATACGCGCTGGTAAGTCTCCCTCTTCCTCCACGTCTTTCTTTCCCTACCGTAACTAGAGTGACGGTAGAATGAGTCTTTCGGTGCCCAATTTTTATTGCAAATAAAAGGAAAAGTATTAAAAGAAATTATTGGTATATTTAAAATGCAAAAAATATGTATGTTTGTAGATGACGACTTTTGTCGCTGAAAACGAATCTGTAAATACAATTGCTTATTGCTCTATTACATCAGGTTTTTGATACTAAAGATGCCAAAAACAACATTTTTAGATTTTTTTTTTACCTGAAATATCTGATAAATGTAATAGAACAATTTACAGATTGGTTTTTAGTGACAAAAAATCTATAAGAATTATTTGGTTTTGTTCGTGATTTAAAAACCTGTGTCGGATAGTATAATCTACAAGTCTATTACTCTAAATTCATCGTTGATGTACAGATATGCATGATTAAAATTTTTGTAAAATATTACGAATTGTGCAGTAAAATTGCAGTAAAATTCGGACCGACCACGCCTATTAAATCAATTCCGAGAGTAAAATTCGAAGTCATACCATAATTTGTAATTTAAAGCGCAATACGTTATGCTTAAAAACAATTTGCGAACGACTACTTATTTGTAGTGTGCAGTGAGAATTCGGGCTTGAGCGGGCGTTATCACGCGGGCCTATGGAGCGGAAAACGTTGGTCCTGCTGCCGTTTATCAACACGCTCCGCCGAAGGCTGCGACACTTGCAGCTCCTGGTCTTCGAAGCCAACTACGAACGCTACAAATCCGTCCTCGACGACAATGTCAGCCTCGACAACATCGACAACGTCCGTGCCCGGCAGCACTAATACCATTAACAATATCATTTCAACGACCAGCATCACGTCCGATCATCGTCCACAATCCAACGCTGAAGCGAATAACAATCCGATCGTCCAATCCCAGACCCGCTCAACAATCGGTTCGTATTTTACATTTATTACATTTTTACACGCCTTTATCCTCGTCTTTGGTAAAACCGTAATTGGCGAAATCGACGTGCTTCTCTCGTTTCAAGAGAGTCTTGGGTCTAATGTCATTTAACAATGGATTATTCGTCGGATTAAATTGTGGGATAAAAAAAATCGATCCGGAAAAACTTCATTCATTTACTTTGTTCATTTACTTGCATCAGACTTTTTTTATGCCGATACGTCGTTCAGTTTTGTTACGATACGCTTGCCAAAATCTGCCAATTTGGCGATACGTAAATTTTATGCAATCATCGAACGAGCTAATTACGACTTAATTGGATATATAAATTGCTGGCGATGTATATATGAAGCCTCGGGTTATTGCGAAAGAAATATTTTATCCGAGCGCGTATTGAAATAACGCATAAAGCGAACGGGTGGTGCATGTAAACAGCAATATGTAATTAACTGTTAGCAGCTTTAAATATTTAATATGCGTAATAACGAGGTCTATCTTGTTTCAAGATTGACCTTGTTTATTGGCATGCTGTAAACTTGTTCTATTGTAATTGAGCGAGAATTATCCACATTGTAGATTAAGCAACGGATTCCTCTATGAATTAAAAAAATCTTATTTCCCTCGTACGCGCGCGCGCGCTAGTACGAGTGACTAGTACGTATAAGGATAATAGAAAAGAATTGTTTCCAAGTGAGTGATTTTCTGAATTTCTTATATCTTCAAGCCTAACGGCTTGGAACGGCTCATATGTATGACTTGAAAAAGCTTATACATTTCTAAAGGCGGAAAACCCTAAGCACCCTCTAAGAGGAAATACAGCATAAATTTTTGCATCGCTCTCATGAAATTTTTATTTTTTAACGAAAGAAGATAAGAGACTGCAATTTTATAATAACTACGAAGAATAATGTCGTTGAATAAAGAAATTTATTCTTACACATTTCGAATGATTTTGTCTGAAAAAATAAGCACGATTGATAGGTTGACGTGATGTGCACTCATGTAAGTATATTATGTAGGTATGTATATGTGCGCGTTTTTCTTTATGGAGCTTTTGTTGTGTCGATCTCTCTTCGAGGATTAGACGAGAAAACAATGAAACGGAGTTTTGTTGTAAACAGAGCAATATTCGAACCGTCGCGACGTTAGAGCCGAAAACTTTTCTCTTAGACAGCGTGACATTTTTCTGTACCGTTGAAACATCCTGACTTTTCGCGAAACCGAATCACATCGCCGTGAAATTGTCTCGGTCAAGTGTCCATTCTTTCCCAATAATTCAGCGAACGTTCTAGTTTCTTTATCACTCGAGGCAAGACAGTCCTCCGATTTTTTTGCTAATAATGATATCGCGTATCGTTAATTGAAATTTCGCATCATCGCGATTTCGCGTAATGAACGGATTTCCATCAGACGGAAAATGAAATACGAGACGGGAGAAAGAAATCTTCCAAACCCTCCTTCCCCAACGTGGATTAATCTGATTATAAAGCTCATTACTCAGATCCAGGACACTTGAAGAAATAGAGTTGTCATCGATGCGATGAAATATATATATGGTCGGTCTCAGAGAAAGAGAGAGAACCGAAAAATACGTTAGAGCACACTGCACGAGTGTCGTACTTTACGTACATAACTCTTATTCGCAAATATCCAAAAGCATGACATTTTGCCCTGCAGGAGCAAGTGACGTAGATGACAGTTTGTTACGAAGGAAAACTTATTATTAGATAGCCTTTCATTAAAGATCGATACGTGAGCGATCGCATAAAATACAGCTGCCTACATACTTGTATGTCTCTGTCATACGAATTGTCTGTGTATATATTATAATTCGCGAATATTAACGAGTTTCGTGTTATCAGAC
>NW_017305988.1:2916265-2923495 GCF_001594115.1 Trachymyrmex septentrionalis | reverse complement strand
TTAAAGATCGATACGTGAGCGATCGCATAAAATACAGCTGCCTACATATTTGTATGTCTCTGTCATACGAATTGTCTGTGTATATATTATTATATAATTCGCGAATATTAACGAGTTTCGTGTTATCAGATGGCTCTCGAATGATATAGTTTTCACAGCAGCTTTTTTCCTTCTTCGAGGTTTATCTTTTTCGAGTGTGTCAGTCCATTATTCATTTGCGTTTAAGTTTAGAGCAAATTAATATATATTGACGGTTGATGATATATTCACGCGAGGAACTTGCGATTGTCTTCCAAGACTCGAACCAAATCGACCTACTTAACGGTAAAATAAATTTCAGACATTTTAATTGCAAATTCGAGTATTGAAATGTGCTTAATACTACCGGGGTACTGCGTGTACAACGAAAATATAAATTTTATCTCGATTGATCAAATTTATTCCCACGACGCCCGGATTAAATTTATTCTCGGAACATCGGGCGCCGGCAAATTAATCCAATTAATTAATTTTGTTAAAGAAACATGGCATTTTCACTCGCACGCCTTTCGGAAAATTTTATCATATTATTCTTCATTCGTTCTTCTTTCCATCTTTCTCGATAGTTGAACCTTAATGATGTTACGTAACGATCACTGTTCAGTTAACAATTATCTCAATTAATCGCTCAAGGCGCTTCTCAATAAATTGCCTGAAATCAAGTGTTGTACAATATTTTGTTTAAATAGCGATCATTCTATTTAGTTTAGAGAATCGGCGATTTGCGAGAAGTTGTCGCGTTTATCCAAATTGACATTCGCGACGTAGCTCCGGCCTCCGTGTTATTTCTGCAGATAGGCCTTGCATTTATGTATGCAATATTCAATATCCTCGGTTTCTTCTGGCGCAATGAGACGCGACTCAAGACTCAATGTAGCACAACTTGGCACAGTTTTTTTTTACACAAAAAAAAACGACTAACTTCGTACACACCTAGATTCACGCACATGGACTGTAAATTAAAACTCACGGTTTTTTTTTTAATTTATAATACGCGCGGAAAGTCTGGCGGTGTCGTTGTCGAAAATTTTATGAATCTGAAGCGAATGGTCGCATATGTAGGTACGTGAATTTCAAAGCGGCATTTAGATTTAGCAAGTAGATTTGAGTAGCCTCGGATTCACAACGTTTCTCCGTTTTACCCACTGGTTAGTATTTTTACCCTTTGTGACATCGACAAAATAAAGACCTTTTAAATAAGAGTCTGTACATGAAACAACTACTTTTGATTGATGAGAAAGAGGGGGGGAGAGAAAGAAATAGAGAATGTATGTCCTTCTCTCTCGTGTGATTTTATTAAAATTAGAGCATACGACTCGTATCTAATTAAGAAGTCTGTATAAAGGCCAATAACCGTAGTCAGTTCTTATATTTAAGATGGTCTTAAGTACAGTCTTGATATGTCATAAGCCAATCACAGAACAGTATTAGCATTTTAAGACATTACTTGAGGTGGTCTTAAAATAAGAATGGACTATGAATATCGGCTTCTCTGAATATAGGCATCGGTCTGTCTTCTCTCTCTCTCTCTCTCACACACACACACACACACACACACACACACGAGCTTCTCTTTAGCCCGTTGACACGCGGGGTGCTTCATCTTTCGAATCCTGCCGCTTTAATTTGCTCGCCACGATATCAGACGTGACACGACTCCATTATATGAACGTCGAGTAGGTCGAGCACGCAATTAACAAGTTTACTTGAGAACGGTGCGCGACGAGAAACTACAGTTAGCAAATGAATGCAGTCGGGAGCTAAATCTTAACTACTTCTAACGTTGCAATACGGGGACGCGTCGTGAAATGCAGCCGGCCTCTTTTTCTCGAGCATCCTTGATTCGTCGTCGAGTATACGTCGTGCGAACTACGGTAAGTCCGTTTTCTTTCTTTCTTCTTTCTCTTCCATTTTCTATCTTTCCCCGATGTAAGATTTTCTTTACACCGAGGCTGTTTCGCGGATCGCTCGTATTCGAGACTGGCAGTATTCAGAATAGCAGTCGACGCTGCTAATTGAATTCTTCGTCAAATATCGATCGAATTGCAATTGATTATTTTTATGCCAAAGCGATACTTTCAGCCGTTTCCGTTTCGCATCTTTCCAAACGATCCGTTCTCACGGTCGGTTATCAGAACCTTGAAAAAAAAAAGGACTGTTGTACCAAATTATAAAACCCAAGTGGTATTATTTTTATTATTTATTTAACTCTAATGACATATATTACTTGTATAAAAAATTTGGTATCAACAACTGGCATCAAGTTAAATTCTTTTAAATTAAAAATTAAAACCCAAGTGGGGTACTGTCCTTATTATTGATTTAACTAAGTAGATAATTAAGTTTATCTATATGAGACGAAGAAGTTGCTATCAATCTACTGTGTATGTGTGGCCACCAGACACGAAAGGATTAAGTCGTCGATTTGATGCTAATAGCATCTTAGAACTCATAAAGAACTTATTGCGAAAAATACTTCTTACCTCAGCGAGGATTCGAATATTCCGAATTCCGTGCGGGCGTCCTTCCAATTGGAGGTCCTATTGGACATCTTAGGCAGTAATATATCGCTATAATCAATATGTATAGAGAAAGTATACATTGAAAAAACAGCGTGTATAAATGCAATAATATTAAGATTAGAAGACAGGGCGTCGCCCTGAAAATATCTTTGTCTTCCCTGTCCGCGATAAAAAAAGCGTTCGCTTTAATTCAGGAACAATTTTTTTTTTTTTTTTTTTTTTTTTCATTGAGTTTACGAAAAAGAGATAAATATTTAATTCTCAACCAAAACCATTATTTCTCACTGTACAAAAATTCTCTATTTATATAATATTCTTGATATTAATTTCACGATAGAGAATTTTCTGCCGTATTCAGCGCTTCTTACGTAACTATAAAGGTCTCTGGATATATCAAGCGTTATCACGAATATTAGTTTCCGGGCTGGTACGGGCAGGAACAACGTCCACGTAACGCATCGCGCGTCACAGTGGGTGTCGAAGAGTCGTCATCGTCGGTGGCATTAATCGGCGGCGAGGGAAGACTTCCGTGAAGGTGAAACTCTGAGGAAGGGGACTCTGAGCGAGGAGACGACGACGACGACGATGACGACAACGCAGCCACAGCTACGATCACGACTCCGACTCCGACTCCCTTTCGCGTTGTTGCTCGCGCGCGCTTAGACATTCTCCGAGCCGAGCCGAGCCGAGCCCAGTCCAGTCCAGTCCGCGTCGAGCCGCTTCCACAGTCGCTTCCGCGCCTTTACGAGGCCGTTACTCGCCAAGTGTTGCGGTGAGGTGCGGTGAGGTGCGGTGAGGTGCGGTGAGGTGCGGTGAGGTGCAGTGCGGTGCAGTGCGGTGCAGTGCGGTGCGGTGCGGTGCGGAGAGTTCGTGTCCGTAACCAGATGCTGATCACGACGGGCCGTTAGCCAACGGGAGCTATGCTGGTGATAAGCGCCTTAAAACAGGTCGCGAACGCCGCTACCAACGCGGTTCATTCCGCTACCGGTAACGTTATCGGGCACGCTCACAGTAATTCCGGTGAGTCGACATTTTCCTTTCCCTTTCCAAATTCGAACGATCGCCCCTCGATACCTCTTCGCTGATAATGCCACGACTGCGTCCGTACTTGCAATAGAGGACAATTTTGTACTATTTGTAAAACTATACTTGCGTATTAGTGCCATAATTATTGCTGCTTTAACTAATGTTAGTAGTATTAATTATAAATCTATCAATAAATGTTGTAGTTGGCAATCCAAAAGTGATTGTAATTACGTTTATTATTACCATAAAAGTAATTGTAATTACTATAAATTATAGTTAAATTACTGTAATTTCAAGCATTTTTTAATGGTAACGATAATATAATATAATTACAGCCTTATTTTTGGGGACTGCCAGCTGCATATATAAAGGGTGTCCCAAAATTAACGCAAGATTTGAATTAAATAGAAAACACAGTTTTTAGTCTTTTGATTGTTATTTTTTTATTGAATCATAAAGTACATAGGATAGGGTTATTTGTGGAATAACACATCGGGCAAATGGCCTCCACGGCTTTGCATGCACATACGCACTCGTTTGTCGAAATTTTCCATGACCATTTTGCATAAATGTGGCTGAATTTCGTTGATGCAGCGTTGAATCTCCTCCTTTAATGCACGGGTGGTTGTGGGCTTGTTGACATAGACCTGTGATTTCAAATAACCCCGTAAAAAGAAATCTAATGGTGTTAAATCACACGATCTAGGGGGCAATTTTGGCGATTAACAAAGCCATCAAGGTGAAAATGTGCTTCATCGCTTAGGATGATTTTGCTCGAAAAATCAACATCCATTTGTTGATGATTCAATAATCCATTCAACGAACTCATTTTCACTAACCCTAAACTGTCAGCTGTTAAATTGTTTTTTTTTTGGGTTGCCAACACTTTACTGCACAAATGGCGGCAAATTCAAATCTTGCGTTAATTTTGGGACACCCTTTACTTATACTTGTTGATAGAATTATATCATTGCTAACATTATAGTAATAATAATCATAATTATGTAATCATACTTATAAACACCAAAACTTTTTTCTCTCGGTGTAGTATCTGCAGTCTCGATTTTCTTCTGATCTGTTCTAGAGTCGATCAAAATAATCTTAAAATACGACATTTTTAAATATAAAAATTATTTGGATAACCTCGCAGTTTCGGCAAATTTGTAGCCTTCTTCGTTTTAATGAAATGAAAAATTAATATCTCGTTTCGTCGCGTAGATAAAAGCAAAAGCTTACCCAAGTGAAGACGCATTTGAAAGTATAACGTCAAATAGGCTTGAAAATCGGTAGGAGCGCTTGCGTTCTCCATTCGTAACGTGAGATTTGTAAGAGCGCTGTAACATATATGCAGGTGAAGCGATCTATCGCGTTTCTTTCTCTCTTCTTATTCCTAAATCTTCCTTCTTTCACATTGCACTCACTCCTATTATTTTTCAGCTTTTCGGTTCAGTTCGTGCTGTGGAAAGCATCCGCTGTAATATATAATACTAGTACATTTTTTCGTTATATACATTTCTTTATTATCCGCGCGGAGAAATATCGCTTGCGCAAAATGTAAAAGGTTACACGGAGGAGCAAGAACGCAAGCGAGACCGACCTCCATCGGTTTCATAAGAACGATACCACGACGGCGGTAACTTTCTTGCCACGCCTGTCAAGAATGTCAAGATCGCAACGTCAATCGTGATGTGAATTTTGTACTTTGTACCATAATGTGAGGGAAATACACCCCGTGAAGATATATAAGTGATCTTTAATAAATAAATAAATAAACAAGTGTTCATTCACAATCGCGAGTACGGAGTCCAATTGCGAAGTCGCGAGACAGGGATAAGTCACGATAAGAAATTGTCAACGATCGGAACGATCGGAACATTCGCCTGCGGAGAAGTTAGAGAAATGTTTCGTTTTATTCCGATCATTCGGAATCTCTGTAAAAAATCTTAAAATCCAGGCGTAGTTTTATTAAAATTGAATTGCTCTACGAGCGACGTGGAGTCCATTGTATCCCGTTACGCGATTCTCCGAGTATCAAAAGTCAATTAAGTATATAGCTAGACAAATGTCAATTACTTGCCACGGCGAGATGTAATGTGGCCGTTATTGTAGGTGGCATTCACCTATTCAGGTTGCGTGGACGTCAACACATTGAGCATTGTAATAACTTGTAACGCGGTTTTGTCTACCATAAACAATTCAAGGAAATGTATGACAGATCTCGTAAAAATTCAATCGACAGTTGTCAGAAAGCGATTACGAAGATGGAAATTGTTTCAATGCGATCGTGGGCTTTTCTAATCGATACGCGAGCACGTCGAGGCGAGTAGTAACTTAGTTGCAACTATGCTCGCGCATTGATCGTAGTATGCGATTTTTTTTTTGTTTTTTTTTTTTACGCGATGATAGAGTCAGTGGATCATTATCGTCTTCTCTAAGAGAATCGCCGAGCGACACAGATATATACGACGTAATCATTCTATCGTTCGGCTCAAGTTTATGCATCTTCATTATTGCTCGTTTCGCTTTGTCACCAACCGGCGCGAACGAGCGCGGAGTACGCGGAGCGAGAAAACGAGCGAGCGAGTGGGATGTAACATCGTTCGATGACCTCGCGAGCGAGAGGCGAATCGCTCTTCTGATGTTTTCACCAATATCTTAGAAAGTTTCTCGGCACCGCTCGGCTCGCGAGACGCTACTAGCCTTGAAAATCACTCACCGCGGTACATACATACATATTTGTCTCGTCTCTCGAACGCAGTTGGAAATGTGATCCAAATACATCTCGCCGAATCATCTCGCGGATTCATCGGAATTTGTCGCGAATCGTTCGGAAAATTTCCTCTCGAGAAATTTCGTCGAGGTTGACCGCGAATCTTCTAATCCCCCGAATTTCGTGAATCGAGATTAACGTATAAATTCCGACGGTAGGAACACATTGCGGAAACGTAAACGCCGTTTGAAGAAGAATTAGAGTTACCGTATGTTTTAAGAATACACGTACTCTTTTCGAGGTTGGAAAACAGCATACTCGTACTTTTCATTTATTGCACTCTTTTTTTTCAGAAATGATAAAATTAAAAAAATTATTATCTAATATTTTAATTTATTATTTTACAACAAAAATATGCCTGGCTTGTACTAAGGCTGTGTGTTTATTTTGAACAGTATGTAATATATATATATTATATTATATTATATTTTAAAAGTTTTGTTAGAGGTTTGATTATACATATATATATTTTGTTGAAAAAACTTACAAATTGCAAGATACGTTGAATATGTGAATTATTTTATTTTCTCAAATTGTATTAATATTAACATTAAAAAACCTGATAAAATGTGAACCAATATATTTATATGTAACTATAAAGACTGAATTGAGGCTGTCAATAAAAATTACATTCTAAAAGTGTCATTTTATTGAATATCGGCATATTTAAAATAGCAAACCCTTTCTTCATCTTTTTTACTTTTTTTTAAATGTATCCTTTTTATGTGCAATCAATGTACTCTTTTCGTGCGACGAGAGTTAGCAACCCTAAGAAGAGTTCCTAGATAACACATACAATATTTAAAATCGGGATATAAGCAGATAGCCGTATGAATCTATTTTGCGTCCATGAACTGAATTAATATTTTGAGT
>NW_017305988.1:2906895-2911085 GCF_001594115.1 Trachymyrmex septentrionalis | reverse complement strand
ATATATTATATTATATTTTAAAAGTTTTGTTAGAGGTTTGATTATACATATATATATTTTGTTGAAAAAACTTACAAATTGCAAGATACGTTGAATATGTGAATTATTTTATTTTCTCAAATTGTATTAATATTAACATTAAAAAACCTGATAAAATGTGAACCAATATATTTATATGTAACTATAAAGACTGAATTGAGGCTGTCAATAAAAATTACATTCTAAAAGTGTCATTTTATTGAATATCGGCATATTTAAAATAGCAAACCCTTTCTTCATCTTTTTTACTTTTTTTTAAATGTATCCTTTTTATGTGCAATCAATGTACTCTTTTCGTGCGACGAGAGTTAGCAACCCTAAGAAGAGTTCCTAGATAACACATACAATATTTAAAATCGGGATATAAGCAGATAGCCGTATGAATCTATTTTGCGTCCATGAACTGAATTAATATTTTGAGTGTCCTTTTAAGATATGATGTTATCTGGGTAAAATTTTTTTAGGAGATTAAATTAATTTAAGAATTGATTGGCAACATTTTCGTAAATCATTCATTTGTTTCAAGTATAAAAATAGCAAAAAGTACGCAATTTTTCAGCCCACTGAAAAAAATAATGGTGTATCAACGGAATTATTTTAATTGAAAATAATTTTGTTAATTATAATATAACACAATAATACTATTATATTAATGAAACAAATACGATAACGTTATTTAATAACATTCTATTTGTTTCATGAACATTCTGTTATTAAAGATTATTTTTAATTAAAATAATGCGGTTGATGTAACATCTTTCTTTTTTCAATATGCATGGCGCCTTAATACAGCACTGAAAGCAAGACATATTAAAAATGATATTAAGATATCTTGCGTGCATAGCGCATAATAACATTCTTAATGTAGATTTCGCAACTTGCTTTTTATTTTTTTCCTCGTTCTGAGACTTAGAAAAAGATAAAGAGTTAGTTAAGCTGAGATTAAAGAAGATCCATCAATGAATCGATGGAAATAGAGACAAGATGTCTTATGTCCAGATGTTGGATAATACCGGGTTTATTTGCGTCAATAAATATTTAATAATGTGTTGCGTTGTCTTAAATAAATATAATATCGGATTATTGAAAAATATGGTTACCTTGGGTAAACGGATTATCCATTTCGAGATACTCGTTCTTATACAACGTCGTTGTTTAATTTTCTACCGTTTCACTCCACTTTCCACGATCGCCTCACTGTCCCGGGTGCTCACTGGACTATTACGTACTTTCTACTGCTCGTTACAGATAATCAGTGGCGAACAACCTGCCATCGACAATGCGTGCGGTTTGCTAAAGCGAACCTGTGATTATTAAGAGCCTCGCTAAATATCACGTATTTTTATATAATAATTAATGCGATTGATTTAGACGTTTCGACGCTCTCGAAATAAATTTTGATAAAAATCTACACTCTGGAGAAAATGCAAGTTTAGCATTTAATAATACGGGGAACTTTCGCGTCGTTTAAAAATTAAAGCCATGGCATGTTTTTCTTTATCTTGAACTTTGACATTTTGTGCACCCGCGCTGGAACCGCGTCTGTCCTTCCGAGAATGTAATCGCGATAATTTTTCAGCCATAGCGATAATCAGTGCCAAAAGTCACACGCTATCTAATCGCGCGTACTCTCTCCGTAGAGAACACAATACTTATAAAGCGGATGCACCCGTGTCATTTGATTAGTCGACATTCAATTGATCTCTTTCACGATGTCGCGATTTCCTTTGCTTTTCTCGCAAGTCGTCCTGTTCCTCTCGGCGAGGGCCGCCTCATCGGAGGTGAAAGAGCCGACCTGTCGAATCATCGACGGTTACAACATCTGCCACTATAAAGGGGCGCTCGTCGAAGTTACGCAACGCCGTTTCGAAGATCGATTGGACATCAGCGACCTAAATCTTCTGGCAATTCGAGAAGATGCCTTCAGGAACGTGACGGCGACGCACTTGTATCTGAATCAAGGCAACCGGATATCTGTGTTGAAGAGGGGGTCCTTCCGCGGTTTGCCCAACTTGGAGCGTCTCCACTTGGACGATAACGTGGTACCGTTGTCGGAGCACTTGTTCGCGGAATTGGGACACCTGCAGTCGCTGTCGTTGATCTTCAACAAGATCAATTCGTTACCGAAAGACTCGTTCGCCGGCCTGTCAAGTCTGATGTGGCTTTACTTAGGTCACAACGATATTGAAGCGATCGAGGCAGAATCCTTCTCAAATCTAAATCCTGAGCTGTTATATCTGTGGCTCAATAACAATAAAATCACTCGCATCGCTCTGGATTCTTTCGCCGGATTAACCGAACTAAACCGCCTCCACTTGGACTACAATCGGCTGGTGGACTTGCCAAGCGGTATCTTTCGAGGATTGAACAAGTTGGAGGTTCTTTACTTAAATGACAATCGGATAACGAGCGTCTCCAGGGCGCTTCTCCGTGACTTGGTTGGTTTGAAGAGACTCTTTCTTCAGCAGAACGAGATCAGTGCTCTCGAGCCGGAAACATTCCGGGAGTTGTCACAACTGGAACTACTGCGACTGGACGGAAACAAACTGTCTCACATTGTAGTCGGCACTTTTACTGGGCTCTCCAATCTGGAAGAGGTCAATCTGTCCGACAATAACATCCAGACGGTGGATAATGGCGCTTTCGCTGCTTTCGCCAAATTGCGATATCTCTACTTCAGTGGCAACAATTTTACCGAAATCGACAAGGAGGTCAGTGGCCTCTCAGACGTTAGGGTCATCATGAGATAGGGATCTACTTGTATAGACGTACAGTCTTGTATAGTTGTTTTACATAATCAATGTAAGAAAGAAAGAAATAAATCCTTCATTGCGACCTTATGCGTTATCATATTATTGTGTTTCAATCATCATTTATATACTCTTTATATTGAGAAACATATACTGAAATTAATAGGACTCGAACTAATGGCAGTTCGTGAGATAGAAATTGAGTATAATATTTCTCGATATGTGCATGACAGTCTCGCTGACCAGAGAAGAAAAGAAACAACGTAAATGCAAGTGGTATTGCTAGACGGTGTAAGGTAAAACGAAATATTTCTTCTAACCTAACAATACAGAATATACCTACAATACACCGCGTTGTATATTAGAATCAATGCTGAGAGTCAGATTCAATATCAGGACGTCGCTATTTTAGACGTGACGTTTATCTCTCCTTTTTAAGGCTCTCCCACTTATTGAATTTCCGCGAAAGTCGGAATATTTTCGGAGATGCACCGAAAAGAGATGCGTCGCCTCCGGCGGATTTTGTTACCCTCTTTTCACGTCGCAGGCTTTGTATCCCGGCGAGACTTTCATTATCGAGATATCCTCCTTGAGATTCTCCCGGCGCTCTTCCAAAAGCTTCTCTATGAATCTGTGATACTATTCACTGAGAAATTGCGCGAAAAATTCGAAGGTATCTTTGTGCGAAAATTAACAATGCTTTAAATTAAAGAAGAAATCTCTTTCTCTCTCCCTCTCCCTCCCTCTCTCTCTCTCTCTCTCAATTAAGAAAATTGCTTAATGAACCATATTCGTTTTGGTTTTTTTTTTATTCTCAATATAATCCGAAAAGTATACTTTGACAAACTTAGAGCAGAATAAACTCTAAAGGATTGAAATATTCTATGACGTACCAACTCGTGCCAAGTATTTCCAGCGGTAAGTTTCCTCTTTTTCTTTTAATTCTAACCTTAGTCACAAAAAGATGTGCAGCATTTCGTTTGTACGGGAAATTTTTTCCAAAGAGCAGAAAATGAGACTGCTCCAGCATGGCGAAGATATCTCAAATATTTTTCGCAAAGAAAAAATTCTCGGGCGGGACCTCCGTTGCGTTGCTGAGATTGCCTCGGGTAATGAAACTCGGGCAAAAAGAAAATGTACTAAAGGAAAGGGTACTAAAGGTGCATTTTGAAATGCAAGATGTCACGCGACGAGAGAAACTGATGCGGTTTAAACAACAGCAGATAGTGCTTATCTGGAGGCATTAGTGTAGTAGTGTCTCGGCGCTAAAACATGTTTAAAGTAACCGCGACGGCAATCGTCGTTTAGGGAAGCGCGCAATTTTTTGTTAATAAAATCTCAGATCCTCAAACTTGGGTACAAAGGGGTTTTCGTTGAATTTGGTGTGAGGCAATCTCCGAA
>NW_017305988.1:2897152-2906795 GCF_001594115.1 Trachymyrmex septentrionalis | reverse complement strand
AATCTCAGATCCTCAAACTTGGGTACAAAGGGGTTTTCGTTGAATTTGATGTGAGGCAATCTCCGAAAATCTCCGCACGCGGAGTTTTTAGATGTCACAGACATCTACAAGGTAGACGTGTAATATTGTTTTTGTGCGACAGCGTTGGATGCAGCGCACGCAGTACACGCGACGAGCGTTGCACGTGCGAACGCTGGACGGAAGAGATGCCGGAGAGGGGATGTGAGGAGGTTTGAGGTCGCATTGATTTTGTCTAGACAGGGTGGAGACTGCTCTCGTGGTATCATTCTCCGCGTTCACAGTTTCGTATATGCTGTCAGATCAGCGTAGTGCTCGTCAGTCGAGATGTCCCGTTTAGCTTCCGCCGTTCGTTTGCCACGCGAGGAGGAACGTCGCTGCCCGGGCAGCTTTTTTCTGTGAAATTCAACGACGGATGCTTTAATAAAATAATTATTAAGTAATTATTAGTTGTTGCATCGCACAAAATTGTCGTCAAGGATTCTATTTGTTACAACAATATCGTGATACGATGATATGTGAAGAACGTAAAGCAATTGTTTGCGGAGAAATACATAGAGAATGTGACGTTGTTAAGTTATTTGGAAAAAAAAAACGCGATTCGCGTATAATGTCATGTAACATGAAAATAATACTAAATCTTTTTTTCCCGTTTGCTCTTTTTCCAGGTACGCCTTCGACTCCGATAATGCCAGGTGGTACGCCCGGCACACCATCCTCTAAAGCAAAGGTAAGTCCACGTTCCGTTTGATATGGAAACTTCCTCGTTCTTAGCATTTTTATGTAATCCATGCAAATTTATTTTGTCTCGCAGGAAAAGATAATGTTGCGGGCGAAAGTAGTGGTGGCTCTGTATCCTTTTCGAGCCATCGAAGGCGGCGATTTGTCTCTTGAAAAGGTAATAACATAACAAAAAGAGGAAAGTTATAAATCATTACAATATACGTATAATATAATATATATAATATACATATTATATTAAATTAAAAATAGAATATTTATTACTTCTGATTTTACGAGTCTAGGGTGCAGAGTACGAGGTCTTGGACGATTCCCAGGAGCATTGGTGGAAAGTTAAGGACGAGAATGGGTATATAATTCTTTTTGAATAGCTTTAAAAATTCCATCTGCACGACTTGGCTCTTCTTTAAAACTTCTTTACGGCAAACGAGTTACGTCTTATCTATACATTTTTTTTTTATCTTACACATACGTCGCGGCAGCAGTGATTAACCGACAATCGTGAGAGAATAATTGGTTGTACGCACGCAATTCGCAAACAATAATCTTAATGATACTCTCGTATAATCATCGATAATTATTCATAATAGCCAGATTGTTTATGCATACATGAAAAACGGGTTGCAGAAAGCTATATGACGCGCATTTAATTGCAGATCGATCGGCTATATTCCTAGCAACTACGTTAAAGAGAAGGAATTATTGGGACTGCAGAAATACGAGTAAGTTCGGCGTATATAATCTTTTCCTACAAATCACCGAATTTAGTATCTCTTGGATATCATAACACCTTATTGCTTTTCTCATTTTTCGAGTTATCACTTATCAGTCAACTACTTTTCCAGCAGAACTTGAACACAGCGCTCGGTAGTGATCTCGTATAAATCGTAAGATGATACATGATAAAAGGATAAAAAAATGGTTTTACTTGTTGTTATAGATGGTACGTAGGTGATATGTCAAGACAACGCGCCGAGTCATTGCTGAAACAAGAAGATAAAGAGGGCTGTTTTGTCGTTCGTAACTCGTCGACGAAAGGGCTTTACACGCTCTCACTTTATACGAAAGTGTAAGTTACAAATGGCAGTACAAATGGCTTCCACTGACTGGCTCTAATTTCTTTCGCACCTGCTGATAATTTAAGATTTTTTATACTGCCGTAGGCCACATCCCCACGTGAAGCATTACCACATCAAACAAAATACCCGCGGAGAATTTTACTTGTCGGAAAAGCATTGCTGCGGCTCCATTCCCGATCTAGTTAATTATCATAGACACAATAGCGGTGGTCTAGCCAGTCGATTAAAGACCAGCCCCTGCGATCGTCCTGTACCACCAACTGCTGGCCTCAGTCATGGTTTGTAAAATTTAATTTATATACGTACACACTTTCTCCATTCCTTAATATTAATATATTTCATATATGTATAAAACACACATAAGAGGTAAGGTCAAGAAAAGTTGTTTTTCTCTATGACGCTACCTAACGACTGGCGGCCTTTTTACAGACAAATGGGAAATCGACCCAGCGGAATTACATTTGCTGGAGGAGCTCGGGTCCGGCCAATTTGGAGTCGTGCGGAGAGGAAAATGGCGCGGCTCTATCGATGTCGCCGTGAAAATGATGAAAGAGGGAACCATGTCCGAGGATGATTTTATAGAAGAAGCTAAAGTAATGACGTAAGTCTCGATCTATTTTCCGCATCGAGACTTTCAATAAACAACTAGACATCCGACTGAAATCCTTTGAATTCAATCAAAAACTTTATAATGTTACAACTTATTCTCTAAATAATATATCGATATCGATCTCTTCAAAATATGTTCATCATGATAAATTTTCGTTTGTGCAGGAAACTGCAACATCAAAACCTAGTCCAGCTATACGGCGTTTGCAGTAAAGATAGACCAATATATATTGTCACGGAATACATGCGACATGGATCTCTTCTTAACTACCTCCGCCGTCATGAAACCTCATTAGGTGCAAACGTTGGCCTCTTGTTAGATATGTGTATACAGGTAACGCAAATTCCGTCTTACAGACAGTAGAACATGTTACATGTGGCGGTCAACAGAATTCTAATTATCAAGATTTTCCGAATCTCCTATGAGGTATTTACATTTTTTTGTATAGGTTTGCAAAGGAATGGCATATTTAGAGAGGCACAACTATATACACAGAGATCTTGCAGCACGTAATTGTCTGGTGGGATCGGAAAATGTAGTAAAAGTTGCAGATTTTGGTTTAGCTAGGTATAAACTATTTAATTTTATTTTTATATTTCTACATCTTACAAAAGTAGAAAGCTCAATGTAAGCGTGTATTAAAATTTAACTGACTGAGGTGATGAATATTTTTAGGTATGTACTCGATGATCAGTATACCAGTAGCGGTGGCACTAAATTTCCTATTAAATGGGCGCCTCCGGAAGTTTTAAACTACACGCGCTTCAGTTCGAAATCGGATGTGTGGGCATACGGAGTACTTATGTGGGAAGTGTTTACGTGCGGAAAGATGCCTTACGGTCGCTTAAAGAATACGGAAGTCGTCGAGCGAGTGCAGCGAGGAATTATTTTGGAACGACCTAAAGCGTGTTTCAAGGAAGTGTATGAGGTAAATTGTGCCGTTTTCCCGTTCCTCGGGAATTCTATATCGTGTATAGAAATCACACTTTTTAGTTTATTTGGAATTTGAATTCCAGGTGATGCGCAAATGCTGGGCTCACTCTCCGGAAGTACGACCGTCCTTCCGCGTTCTGAAAGAGCAGCTGATTAGCGTCTCCCAAGGATTGGTCAACGATTGACTCAACCTTCTGCGGTGTATGCGCCTGTCCTCACCATCCTGCCGATCGATCCGCTCGACGGCGAAATCGTCGCCGTCGTCGGAACGATTGCTCTCTGCCGGTCTACCCTCGTCAAACTTGCCGTACAATTCAGCAACGTTGCCGTCGCGCAAGACACGCGCGCCGGCTTCCCCGCCGCCTTCCACAATCGATTTCCCTCGTCGTTTCTCATCGACTACGTGCAAATCAAAAAGAGAGGGCTCCTCGTCGCCGAATACACCCGGGCATCAAGCTAGTCAACAAAAACCATCTTCGAGCTCGACTAATAACGTGTGTGACGTTTGCAGTTCCTACGGACACCCGTGGATTGAAATATGCAAGGCGATACGAGCCACTAGAGGTAAATGAGTAAAAAGAGTGTGTGTACGTGTAATTGAGTAACTTACACTAATCTCCATTGCGACTATTAGAGAGCCGTACCCGTAATATGGAGAAGTGATTCTAACGAAACCCCGTAAGCGTTAATGCCTCACTTCTTTCGTCTACCCTCTCCTCTTATCTCTCGTCCCGCTCCGTATGCATCTCCGAACATCTTGGGAAGATGTTCCGTATATTACGTGACTTTACTCGATACTGGGATGCGTGATACTCTCTACGTGAGTTTCACATACTATTTTTCCCATATAATTTTTAGACTTTACTCTGTATCGTCATAAATACATTTATATAGAACAATAGTATTTATTGATGGCCTTTGCAACAGATGCAATATTCAACTTGTGATTCCGCTTAGAATAAATCATTTTTTATTATTATTTTGACAAAAATAATAACACAACTTTTAATCAGAGATATTGTTTCTGCTTAATAAACCGATTTAATAAGTAAACCGTTTCCGTTTGTTTATACTTAACATAATTATAACCATTACGACTAATAAGTATAACTGTGAGATAAAAGGAAAGAGTGAAGATATAAAATAAGTTTATATTTTATTTTAATGAATTGATTAAACGTAATGCTTATTTGGAGTTAGCCTAATGGAAAATCATGAGTGGTAAGTAATGTACATATCATTCGCATTAATTACTCTTATTGTAAATTTCATTACAAATTTATAAATTATATATCTTGTATAAAGTGTAAATACAATTAAATAGCATGTAATAAAATTAAATAGTTTAAAATACGTTATGGACATCGATAAAACAAAGAAAGTTAGTCTGCTAAAAACATATGTGTAGATCACATTTATTAAAACTATACTCGACTCATTTACAAACTTTCTTCGATATGAGTATAAGAGAAAACTTTTTTTTGTGTAATTCGACGTAAGAAGTGAATCTGTCGCTCGAATATCGAGTTTTCAAGGAGAAGTAGCACTGGTATCGTAAATATAACAAAAAAAAAAAAAAATAAGTACTTTTCTCTAATACGTGATATTTCTAATTAAATTATATTCTATTTTGTGTAATAGATTTTGATCACTTATGGCAAAAGGCATTAAAAATATAGGAATCTTTTGAAGCCTTCTTACACGGAATTTATCATTTGCCTTTTGTCTGAAACAAAAAATATAAGAGATTACGCATTTTGCAGTTAAAAAGGAATTATCTAGATTGAATATATTTTGAGATTATTGCGTTATAACGTTAAGGATTCTCGCAATTAATCGATATACTTTTAAAGGCATTAGATACATAAGATACACATAAAGGTATAAACTGTACTAGATAAATTTACAAAAGTTAATTATATACGTACAAGAAGTATAGGATATAGAAATGTGGAGATGCTCTTCTCCGTATATCCCGATTGTACTTTGCAAGTATATTCACCCATATCGGGCCAATCAAGATTCGTTATCTGCAGATCGCCACTAGGTAAAACAGTGTGTCTCTCGTGTGTGATGGGACTTATGATTTTGCTTGAATTATCTAACCAGAATAGATAAGGTGCCGGTTGACCTACGACTCTGCATGGAAGAATTACCGTGTTTTCATTAAGAGCGAATCTCCAAGAGGCATGTAAGGTGATAGTTGGTTGACTCTCACTGTTGCATTCGGTAGCTTTGGTGCCTAGTAGATGTAGACAATATAATCAGACAATTCCGTAGATAACATCTATTCAGTTCAACAACGAAATTTTATTTGTTGTATCGCTTACTATTAACGAGGAGTACCGTCGGCGCCGATTGAACCACTACATTTTTAGATACGGACACGCAATACTTTAAACCTTGATCTTCAACTCTGACGCAATCAATCACGTATGTGGAAGTGATTTGACTAACACCTTCCCATTCCGTGGACATACCGTTGTTCGTTTTTTGAACCCGCGCAGTCAACTCCTGAATCTGTAAGAGGAACGTCATATATCTATATATATATATATATATACATATATACATACATACACGTACGTGTGTGTGTCGGTATGTATAAAGAGCACGTTGCTATATAACTCCTTTATCATAAATCACCGAGGATATCTTTCTCAGCATTAATTAGCGAGACCGACCTGCCTTTCTGGTTCGTTTCCTGTTATCCAATAAACCTGGGGCGGCGGATTTCCAACTACCTCGCATTGCAGTTCGACGCGACTTCTAAATGAACACGAAAGGAATGCGATCACGTTACTTTCGCGTCTATGTGTGCACTAAAATCGTTACTTTATATCGAAGCAGTGCATATTTACCCGACGGCAACTTCTAAAGAATCCGGCGGATTCTGCAAAATTCTGGTCCACGTTGTCGTGAAGCCGCTCTAGAAGGAAGATATAATATATATAGTATTACTAGAAAGAGGGGAGAAATGATAGATAGAAAGCGGAAAGAAGAGAGAATTCGACTCGTTGTGTGTAAAAAAACGGAGTCAAAAGCCGCGCGGTGGCTCTTTCAGTTGATGAAATACGAAAGAGGAATCGTGAAAAGTTGAACAAATTTATAACTTTATGTTCGTTGGTTCAAACGATGAATAGAATCGACATTAATCGACCCGTAACTAGAACATGATTCATTTTTTCTAATTTTGAAATAATTTCAAATAATTTTATATACATATGTTGCTTCATTTACCTGCAACTCTAATTTTATTCAATGGACTTACTTTTATTAAGATTCGTTTACAAAAATATCGTATCAATCGTATATCAAGATTAATAATAACCGGTAGAGTGAATTTTATTATAAGGACTCTACATCAACCTCGACATCGTTTATACAACTAGCGAGATGCCAATTTCACATGTCTACAGAAAAAATCGTCCAACTTTTTATAATGATGATGACATTTTCTTCGCAAAATGCGATTAGTTTAGTTTATATATTAACATAAAGTTTTCATGTAATTTAAAATCTCCGACTTACACCGATAATAACAATCCGATGTTCGGTATTGAAACGTTGAAATAGTATTGTTTATTGTTATTAATTTGAACATTAAAAGATCCTGTTCGTGCTCGTAGTTGGTCTATTGTATCATTCAATTTTATTTTAATTGACAATCATATTCTTTTACGATTTTACATAATTTTATATAATTTCGCAGTCTCTTATTTTTCACACTTTCGTTCACTACTTGTGCAAGTTGATTGTATTTATGCTAAGTTCAAGTGTTGCAATTTGTTATAGTTATAGTTGAAAATGTTAAAACTACATAGTAGGAGAAAACTTGAGTAGGACCCACGAATTCAAGAAAATGTGTGTTTCTGTTACGGAGTAACGGAATATACCTTTTTCATGCCGGCTGGTTTAATCTCACTTTTCAGTCTATTCGGTGTGCTGGACTCATCGACGTTTGCCCGCGAGTATGATGCATTTGTCATGAGGAAGAATGTCAAAGGACTTCCGAAGGCTACGTCGGTTGCGACGACGAGCGTCAAAAGATAGGCGAAGCACAGCTGCATCTGGAAAGAATCGTTTAAGCCTGTTCTACAATCTGATTTTTGTTTCCTGTTTCTTGCCTTTTGTTATTTTTGATATTTTGTCTTTTTTGCTTCTTATCCTTATAATTTTTTTTTTGTTTTGTTTTATACCGCCCGAGATAAAAGTCATCGAACATTTGGGAAGAAACAAGAAATACAATTGTTGATAAAACGGTTGCAAAGGAGAAAAAAGCAAAAGGTCAAAAACAAGAAACAGAAAACAAAGAGCACACTGTAGAATAGGCTTTATGTACGGAAACTTGCCGTAATACGTATCGTTTGTCGTTAATCGTTAATAATTATTAGGAAGTATATATACAAAATGTTTGGAGATTTTCCCCGAACCGAGGACAAGGGCTTGTCGCGTTTCGCAAAGTCGGAACGAACGTGTACTGAATTAATTATCTGCCTCCACAGCAACGCCGAACTTACTGCAGAATTTCAAATTCGAAGGACTGGATAATGAAATACGAAAGATTTCGCGCTGAAGTAATATTTATATTATGTACGCTCGATACAAATGTATTCCTTATATTTTAGATATCATATATAATATGTATATATGGTGTCTCTCGCTAAGCGGATCCTCCCGAGTCGTATCAATCTTTGAATAACTTTTTCTTTAACAGCATTACACCAAAAGAGAGAATATCTAATAATTCTCCTTCAGAGCGAATCAGTTATTTGTTGGAATACAGCTCGACTCTCCAAAAGATGGAGGAAAAGTGCAATTTGAGCCAAAAAACAAAAAAATCTGATATTTTATTATATATATATATATTTAATTAATAATTACGTCCAAGTACAAAAATTCTACCTGAAAATAACGGAAGAAGGAATCTTATCGTCCGCTCGTCCCATGCGTGGCTTAGCTGAGAAAAGACTCCTCGATCGCTCACGATTAGAGAACTATGTAGATATACCTTCCTGTGAGAGAGGGAAGCGCTGACTCAGAGGTGCGCTTAGCGAGGAAACACCCTGTATGCACGCGCGAATAAGTAGCGATTAATTTACACCGAATCGAGCAACCGCTTTAATATCTCGTGTCTCGGCCTACCACTGAAAAAAAGATACGCGAATGAGAGCGATAGATGCGCTCTTCCGTCGTGATTGCATCAGCCGTTTTAACCCGGATTGGTTTGCCTCAGCCACCTTACAATGGAGAGGGAAGCGGACCGAAACGACACGTGCGCGCGCGAAAGGCACGCTCCATTGATGCGGATGCCTTGACTTTGTAATTTTTTCTTCTTACTTCCGCCGTAGCTTTTATCCGACGGTGGTGATATCTCCTCGCGAGGGAGATTCGCGAAGAGAACAGAAATCTGTTGCCGCTTATGAAGATGCTTACATTACATAAACCGATTTCGAAGCAAATCGACAGATTGTTCGTTTCTTCGAGCAGTCGGAAGAAGTTCGTTTAATCACGTTGAAATTCATGAAAACGAAGAGAATTCGCAAGCATTCGTCCGATTCAAGTATTGTACCGCCGATAAACTTACACGGTATACACCTACCGTGATAAAAATCAATTAAGCGAACGATTTAGCGCGTGAGAAATTTAAGTGAATTTTCGGCTTGGAGATTCGATTTCGCGCGATTGAAGCTGGGACAACATGCGTGTGACTTACCTTCAATGTGCGTGGAATAATGCGAGCGCTGCGATTTTTCGGACGATAGTGCGCTCGGTGGTGAGTGCCGAGTGAGTGGCGGAGGTGGCGGAAAGAAAAAAAAGGGGGAGGAAAAAGGAAGAGAAGCAGTTTGTCAACTACTGGTGAATCGAGAGACCCGACTGAATAGCGGTATAACAGTTATTGGTCCATTTATATATTTCGAATGTAACAGCGGGCGCCCTTCCCTTTCCCCGATTGGTCGTTATTACCGAGAGTAGGGCGATAATACCGCCAGCAAACAATCGAATTCATTATCTGCCATGGGTCGTTTGTACGCGCGTAATAGGTATCTTCCCAATTTCTTTCCTCCGCCCTCATCTCTAGGCTTCCCCTCAATCGATTTTTATGTCAAAAGAGGACGACACAATAATTACTTTTATTGAGAGAGCGATCATATCGAAGATGACTCCAATTATCCGTCAGGTCCATCCGTCACCGCCGCGTCGCCGCCGCCGTCGTCGTGTGTGTGTAGAAATATTATTTTTCAATATTTCCTCCTCTTTC
>NW_017305988.1:2893400-2895736 GCF_001594115.1 Trachymyrmex septentrionalis | reverse complement strand
TAGAATTATCAAAAAAATCAATAGACAAGATATTTTATATTTTATATTTTATATTTTGACATGAAATATAAAATATCTTATAATTTTTTTATAATCTTAATACTTTTCTGCATAGAATAATGAGATAAACCAATTAATGTATAGAAAAAAATACATAATTGTTTTTCGGAAAATTATACAATTTGCAATACGTAATTACGTACCTTTTTAAACAACAACAATGTTTTCTTTGATTTATTTCATTATTCTATTGCATAAAAGTATTAAAATAAAATTATGAAAAAAAACATAGATTACTGATATTTTACATTTCATGTCAAAATATATTAGAATAAAAAGTAAAATTATAGTAGTAAAAAGTAAATAAAATATTTTGATATTGTAATGCAGGATTTGAAAGAAATTGCCATCATGAAACTACAAATATATCCATTATTTTACTACAGATATATCGATGACATCACATTTCCATTTGATAATACTTCTCGCACTTCCATTTGATAATACTCTGAGGACACACTTAATATTTTTAATTCTTTACATTACAATTCACTATGGAAGTTGGCATCGACGATAGATTGAATTTTCTTGACATGATTATTGACAGTCGGAGAATTATTTTCGATACATATCACAAACCAACATTTTTTGGAAGGTTCCTTGATTTTCATTCTCACTCACAAAAAAAGATACAGTTTTGTAGATAAAATATTTCTTATCACATCCTCAGTTTCAATATAAGAATCTAACAGAAATACTTCATATTTTTCTTAATAACGGCTTCCCTCTCTCCTTTATTTTTTCCACTATAGAAAAACGATTAAAATTTCACATACATAATAAACAGACTACACAAATCCCACAAATCAAAGAAAAATTTTTCACAGTTCTTTATGTTGAATCTATCTCCGAAAGTTTCTCCTATATCCAACATGTTTCACTGTAAATTAGCATTTTCCATTACCAACACTCTAAAAAGTTTTATAAAGAGAGGAAAGGACAAGCTAGAATTGCTTTCGAATCAAAATGTGGTCTATAAGATCTCATGTGATGATTGCGAGGCTATCTATGTCGGCGCCAAACAAAAAGAAAATTGAGTACGAAAATACGTGAACATATTTCAGATATCAACAAAAAAAACGGATTCTTCATCTGTCATATCCGATCATCGTATTAATTTCAACCACAATTTCAGATGGAATGAAGTGAAGATTTTAAATAGAATTTTCCTACAATAAAAGATTGATTTCTGAAATGGTTCATATTTCACAAAAGGACAGAAATAGGGTCTAAATAAGCAAAACGACACAGAATCGTTACCTGAATCTTATCTACAGATCCAATCTCTCTTCTTAATTCCTGTTTTTCCTTTATCACTCATTCCACAACTTCTTCCACATTTCTATCCCCTGTTACTTTCCACCTTCCACTACTTTCCAACAATCTTTTTCTTCCTTTTTTTAATGTTCAATTTGTGATTTTATTATGTCGCGTAACAACCGAGGAGACATTACATTGTTTATTTCTTTTCGCATTATCTCTATTTTCAACTGACTGTATCTGAAACACTTTTTATTTTCTGACTTAAGAAACTTTGGGTTTGTTACATTTAAGATATTTATTCATATTAATTTTAGTGGTTACTAAATTATATTTTCATTTAATATATAGATATACTTTTGGCAATTTTAACTTTTATTAATTTTGCTTTGTATTATCTCAATATATTAGATTGTCTTTACGCTATTCTTAACAATTTTTCCTTGTTGATTTTTTGCGTTGACATAATTCTATTATATATATATTATATTTTATCTACAGGATCGGATCCATTTCATGCGTTCTTTGTTTTTACTTCAAATCTAAGGACATTTACGCTTATCTTTTTACTACTATTCACATTATAAGCATTTCAATGATTGACTGCAAGTAGCTATTATCATGCGTATGTTCATTTTCCGATATATATTATAATTGTAATATTCGTTTTTCACGTCTGTTTTAAAGAGCGAAATAGAAAATTTATTATATTTCCTTTTTACCGACTATAATAAATATGTATGTTTTTAACATTGGAAATGATCAGAGCGTGATCGAAAAAACGTTTGTTTACTGCTAGCAGATTACATTTTCACTCAACAATATATTTGTTTCTTTTATTTTTGTTCAACTTTTATATTTCGACGGTTTATTTTATATAATGATTTTTAGCTCGTAACCCCTTTTTTTCTTTGATTTAATAAAATATTTCATACGATTTTTTTTATAATTCTATTTTAATATTTTTATATGTCGTATAATTGAAGGAATCATATTTTATGTAAAAAAATCATATA
>NW_017305988.1:2888666-2893300 GCF_001594115.1 Trachymyrmex septentrionalis | reverse complement strand
GTCATCACGCAAGACGCACTCTTTTTCACACCGACCGCCGCACAATATATTAGCAGTTCCTTTGCACTTTCGTAAGGATACCTAAACTATATATGTATATGTATATATATATATTTTTTATAAAAATTGAAATTATGGGACATCATGCGTATATATACACAGGGTGTCCCATTTGAAGCTTCGGACGTAATTATCTCTCAAACTATTCTCGTTATTCAAAAAAATGTTTCAAGTGAAACTTATTTTGTTTCGAAAGGGACATCTTTTGATAGTCATACAGATCCTCTCTAGATGGACGTACTTCGAGATTTTATGGTAACTCTTATTTTTTTTAATGGAATTATATAATTTCTTTTACATAATATTCCTTTAATTAGTCTGCATATAAAAATATTAAAACAGGCATATCTCAAAAAATCAGTAGTTTACGAAATATTTTATATTTTATTCTGATACATAATGATATGAAATATTAAATACGTATTTCGTAAACCATTAATTTTTTTTATAAATATACCTTAATAGTTTGTGAACGGAATAATGAGATGACTCGAGTGACGTAAAAAAGATACATAGTTGCTCTAAAAAATGTAGGCAGGCATGTAGGCAAAATATATAATTTTTTAAATAAACAGTTGTGTTTTGTTTACATCAATTGATTCATCTCATTATTCTGTTTATGAAAGTATCAAGGTACAATCAAAAAATTAATAGTTTACGAGATATTTAATGTTAATATTTTAACAAAATATTTTGTCAAAATGTGCCAGAATAAAGTATAAAGTATCTCGTAAATTTAAAAGTCATGCGTTTCGCGAGTTTCCTCCGTGTCCACTTCATCAGAGTGAAGAGCAGCCTGATACTGTATCAGGCTGCTCTTCGCCTTGATGAAGTGGACTGCAAGGTTCACGAAACGTTGGCATTTCAAGAATGGATCTGGACACGGAGGAAACCCGTGAAACGCATAACTTTTATATAGAAAGCACCCGTGGAAGCTTCAAGAATATTATCTCGTAAATTATTAATTTTTTAATATACTTTTAAATACAGAATAATTAGAGTGCTAATTAATAATAAGAGCTATGGATAACACGAAATAAGAATCATCGTAATAAAGATTAATTGATGAACAGGTTTTTTTATATTTTTTAGTCTTTTTTATTAAAAATATATATATTTATATGTATATATAATATGTATATACTTTTTATATTAACATAATAAATGTATAAAGTTTAGTTGAAATTTGAACTAATCGCACAGTGATTATCCAAAATCGCATTTAACGATCAATTTATAAATAATTAATCCTGAGAATATGATCGTCTTTACATCAATATACTGAAGAAGAAATCAAATAAACAACAAATATAAATCATTATTTATATTTGCTGCATATATTAATCTTGTCGTGTCGGAGGACATTTAGACTACACTTACTCGGCACACTTAATCGGATTTAATAACATTCGATGAATAGCAATGAAACTGGCCAACCATAGTTCCATTTTTCACAGAAATAAGAGTACCGTGTGAATGTAATCATATTTACCAAAATTATATATCGTCTTATACAATTTTTATACATATAATTTGAGGTAGTATCTTTGATATTATAACAAAGAGGACTCCGCATTAATCATATAGAAAATTAGATCCCAGTGAAATAAATTACTTTTCATACATAAAATAACTAATAACGTGATGAACAAAAGATATTATAGATATAAGGCCCAACAATAATTTATGGATAATTTTTTAATTATTATGTATCCAAGGTGCTTTGTGAGCACAAGTATTACATCTTTGGTACACCATGGCTCAAAAACTATCCATTATTAAGCTTTTGACATTTTTTTTTTACTATATTATAAGTTACATTATATGTGAAAACTCATTTCACCGAGACCTAATTTTTCATATGATTAATGGGTTCCTTGTGCATGTATAATTACATTTTGTGTTAAGAAAACACGAATAAGATCTCGTTGTGTTGGATAGTCGTGGATTTGGGTTAAAGCTGGAAGCTTTAAATAACTTATGATTATTTCATATTGTTCATTTCACCCTTATAGATTTCAGACGATGCATCTGAAACTTGTAAAGTTGGTATATCGAAAATACGATGAAAATCTTCTTGTATCTTAATTTTATCTTTAGAAATTCCTGATTTCACCATTGACCTGAAAATATTTTTACATTGCCAACTATCTTATACTATTTTATCTATAAAATACTGATTGTGAGTTTTAATGTGATATACTTACAAATCCGAACACAATTGCACGAGATGCTGCGGCATGTAATATCGCGCGTGAGGAGAGAGATCTAAGAATGGATCATTTACGTTTGCTGTGCTTTCTAATCCTTCAAATCTGCAACGCCACGAATAGTTGAACATACGCAATTTGGAAATCATAAAAATAATTATGGAATTTTACCTTACGACAAAATGTCTGCGGTATTGACACGCGACTTCGTTTACTTTGCTTTTTGCCACTTCAAGCACAGCGCGAAATGATATATCGCGGAAATCGTGTATTTCATAGTATTTCCTGAGCTTATCTAAGCTTGATTCGTTATCTCTCGTGTTTGATATAATAACGCTTCTCGTAAATGGTGTATCTACCCAAATAACGCGGCAGCCATTGTCAAATAATTTAATAAACCATGAAACAGTACCAACCCTAGCCACTTCGTTCCATACAGTTCCATTATGCCAATCGTGCACCTTTAAGAATAATAATCGTAAAGAGAACATATTTAATATTCAAGTCATATCACTTTGTATCATACAAATGCGAAAACTTTAATAATTAATAATTTCATAAATTGTGAGGTAAATGATGTTACACATGGTGTGTTATGTAGAATATATTACCTACTAGTATTACTACAAAACTTACATAACAAGAGCACATTTTGGTGAGTGTTTCACGAAAATCTTTCATCAACGTCATAAAAGATGTCGAATGGTTGGTGTAAAGAAGAACAATATCATCGCACGAAGAATTACTATGATCGATTGTCTTCTCAATGACATTGTCAATAATATCGAAATCGATGGATTTAGGACAATCAGAATCATCGTGCTGTGGATTTATATACAAATTGATTTCTTCCCTTCGAATACACGAGTAATGCCAGAAACATAATATTCCAATTACTGCCGATACAATTAACACAATAGCAATAATTGGCAACAATAGGTACCAACTTGCACTCAGCATCATATCTGATTTCATTTGTCTCGATACGATCGTGTTCTGTAGCTCATAAGATTTTGCGCAACCTGAAAGTATTATTTGTAAAACTATTCCGTATATCTAAACGAAAAATTTATTTGTGTGTAAAATATTCACATGCAAAGTTTAAACTACTTCCTAATATGTCAATCGATAAAATACATCAATTAGAAAAGCTGTCATTTTGTTATCTATTAACTCTATTTTGTAATATTACATGTCTATGCTTACGCTGTATCCATAAACATGGCACTTTATGTAATATTCCATCTTCTCTAGAATATCTGAAACATTCTGGCTTCCATATAGTATCTGACTGACATCGAGTATCACTCAGGAGATATCGAAAACAATGACCTTCAGTTTGTGTTTCTATTTGAAAGTTACAATGTACTCTTTTTATATATTTTCCATTTACCGTTGGCTTTTCCTATTTGAAAGTTCTTTTTAATGTAATTTACATATCTGAATACACACACGCACGCACGCACGCACGCACGCACGCACGCACGCACGCACGCACGCACGCACGCACACACACACACACACACACACACACACACACACACACACACACACAAAATATAGATAAATTAATATTCTGATGGCTTGAAAATAATATGCAATTCTGATGTGATTAAGAAAAATATTTACCAATTTTACACTACAATGTTGATCCTTTAGTTCATCGTATGGAAAACGAACTACCTTCTAAAAATAAAAATTTAAAGAATGTCAGCTACTTAAAAAAAAAGAAACTATATTTTGATAATTAAATATTACCAATCTTATTGTCCATGAGTATAATATCGGTTCTCCTTGCCAAATACATTTTTGTTGTAGGTTTTTATTTCGCGGCGATATCAATCCCAGATGAAGGACGCTTCCCGTATTTGCTGGCAGATAAATATCTAATGTGAAATTTTTTACAACTTGTCTGTAAATATAGATATGCAATAGTTAGTTAATTTTGTTAAAAATGGAAATAAAGGAATACTGCTCCAATGATCTTGATCTTGACGTATTATGTTGTAAAGATCATGATCCTGAATAACCTTGAGTTTTAACCGTCAACCGTTGCTCATTAAAAAGTCATTAACAAAATAGTTATTATTAATAATAATTTTATAAATGGGACTAATTTTTTACAATTTTTGTAAAATGATTTTCCACGCGAGGCATCCATCTACCCAGAGACGTTCCACTTTCCAAGTGAAGCCAAGTTTATCCCACACCCTCCCACCTGTTTGAAGTCTTTTAGGTCATTCATTAGGTTCATTAGGACGTAAGAAGGGTGTATGTGCTCGCTTTGTGTGAAGTCAGTCCACGCATGTCAGTCCACTTTACAATGCGAAACAATCTATGTGTATAGTGATGGTCATGAAGTTA
>NW_017305988.1:2886245-2888566 GCF_001594115.1 Trachymyrmex septentrionalis | reverse complement strand
CTCTCTCTCTCTCTCTCTCTCTCTCTCTCTCTCTCTCTCTCTCTACATAACAATTAATAATATAGTTATTTTATCTGCTTCCACTTATCGGTAATGTTATTCTTTACAAAGTCAAGTGAAGACAGACTGGTAAAAAGCTGTTTTATTAATTTTTGTATAGGTGACTCTATTTTCATGGCCATCATTGTATATTTTATAAAATACATTTGCCAAAATTTCAATTTTGTTAACGACGGTTAAAATTTCTTCAAAAGTCACTCAGGGTTATGACCTTGATAACATATGTCAAGATCATTGGGAGAGGGTTCCTTCATCTTCATTTTTATCCCAATTTTTTTTACATCAAACCATTTCTAAATGTATTTTTTTTATGAAAAATGCTATTAGAGAGCTAAAATATTTTGATAAAATATAGCCAATAAAGAAGTGTGTAATAGGAAATCTTATTATTAGACTTACTTTTTCTCAGAATCAGATTGCCTCGTATCTATATCTTTATATTTACAAATGACTTGTGGTTCTTGAACTTCCGTTCGTTGATAAGTAGTGTTCAAAAATATAGACTGTCCTGTTATGTATTTCCGATTATTTATGCGATACCGCAGTGCATAGCATCCTGTAAAAATATATCTAAACCATAGCCCGATATTATCCTGGAAAATAAATTTAATAATATAATTTTTAATATTTTAAAAATATTTTTGTTATAGTAGTAAACAGTACAAACTTTTTGTTGATATAGTTTATTTACCTTAAACATAGTAAATAATACTTGATAAATTAAATTTTTGTTAGGTACAGCGTATATACTTGAGTTGCTCTAATCAGATACTGATGAGAATCTTAAAATCTGTAAATAATTTATTGCGAAAAATATTGCTTCAGCTAGGATATTCTAGCTGAATCTGGAACTCCCAACTTTCCGGAACGGGTGTTATACCTTAGTCAATTTGCAGGGGTTATAATATTTGCAATAATCAATAACCTATAATTAATAAGCGAACATTGTTTTTCATGAAGGCGTGTGATAAAGTTATTGTTAAAGTTCAACTCTAATAACTACTCATAAATACACAATAATAATTAGTAAGGAGTATATATAAGCCAGCACTGGGTGTCAATGTGGAAAACGTTAGTTGTTCAAAGCTTTGATTTAATAATAAAATATAGTAAATATCTTTGTTAAATGTTTCGACTTTATATTAGGCCATCTTCAATAACATTATTGTTTCACAAGTATACAAGAATTTTTTTCAAATTTTTATATAGTCCGGTAAAATAAAAAAAATATGCTGTGGACCTCAATGTCCCAATTTGTGAATTATGATTGAAAATTTCAAATTGCTGATAGAAGAGAATATATCTATATATTATAGATATGTCATGATATAATGTCATGATAACTAGGACACAATATATAATTTTGCAACATTTTGTATAACTGTTACATTAACATAAATCACTTTGAAACAAAACATACATTTTCTAATTATTGGTTATTGTGACAAATATTGCTGAATTCTCAGTGATCTAATGATAAGAATGCTCTCACAGAATGCAAGAGATCCAGATTCGATATCCAGCTGAAGTAATATTTTTCACAAACAATAAATTATTCACAAATTTTAAATTTTTTTTTACATTCGATTGTATAAATATTTTTATGAAAAGATGCTCTTATTAACATAAAAAAATGGTTAACTGCTGGTTGTATAATTTAATTAATTTAGTAAGTAATATTACTATTCTGATTACGAATATGTTTCAAGGCTGAAAAAGGTTTTGGCGCACAATATGCAAAATCAGAATGTATACATAAATATTTCACCATATCAAATTAGTATTGTTACCTTATATAATTGGACTACCGTTGATTTATCATTGCTTACAAATGCCGATTGATTAGTGTTCTTAAAAAAACATACACTTCTGTCCACAGTATGTATGTTTGATTTATTATCAACCATTTTATCAAAGTCATAATCCATACATTCTTCTTGATTCTTGATGGAAGGATCTACTAATAAAGCTACTTCATACTTGCATTCTCTTTTAGGAGGTACAAACTGAACCTTTAAAGAATCTTAGATAAAAGATAAAAATAAATTAATTAATGGATATAATTAGATCCAATCACTCTAGAGAGAAATTATTATATTTCAAAATGACGTACTATGTGCATCTCCTTCTTCCAAGTCATCCCAAAATACATCGTAGCTCTCATAATAAGGAACATCTTCAGCAGTACAGTAATTAAGAAACATAGAATTGTATTCAATTGTGTCATAATCATTTTTATCCTTAGGCTGTTTTTCTTTAAA
>NW_017305988.1:2868909-2886145 GCF_001594115.1 Trachymyrmex septentrionalis | reverse complement strand
ATATATATATATATATTTTCAAAACATGTTATGTAAAGTTAAATCTAGAAAACGTAAATGTAGTTGTAAATGGTAGTGAAATGTTGTAAAGCAAAGTTTTAATCTACCATTCCCAATTGTAAAGCGTGTTATAAAAGATAATTCAACTTTATCTTTCACGACTATACTGCGTAAAACATAAGAGTGAACCAATCAGAGTGCTGTCATGTGTCTACATCGTTATTGTCCTTTTTATCTCGACATATAGAAAGAATTGCGAAGTGTCATTTTCATCTTTTATCGAGTTGATTTTATGATATATTATTTGAAGAGTTTATTACATTACGAGTATGAAACACGGAAAAAGTATCTACGTCTATGTTTACGCAATTGTAGATCAGGCTTAACTTACATTGCACAGATCTTCCGAAAATCCATCTGTCTGTATACTCAGAACAAGTAAAAGAAGAGAAACACTGTACATTATCTTATCTTGATACATAAAAATATTCCTTGCTTTTTAAAACGCTGCAAGCAAAATCGTACTATGGTTAACCAGCATAGTATTCCAGCTGTATACTTACGAATATTTAATCCGATCATTATTTAAAATAAATCTCCTTTATCTATATTAGATATACATTTATCTGTAGCAAAACGAAGTAAAACACGGACTACGTTTGCGTTTGATTTATCATCTTTTTCCTGACCTTTATCATGTTTATAGGGCCATGGTATGTACATAGAAAAACTTAAATAATAACAATGAAGACCAGTGTTGCCAATCTTTGTATTATTAAAGAGTTAAAATTTGGATCTATATTAGCATCGATAAAATACTATTAAAGACCGACATCCTTGGGAGTTCGCGCGTTCCTTGAATATTGAAGTGATTAAAAGTTTAAAACTGATAATATTGTACTTATTTTATGATTTATTAATTTAATAGACGTATTTATGCATTTAGAACTCGAATAATACTCGATTTTTCTTTAAAATCGTGATTTCAGTATTATCGTTAAAGCTTTATTATCAACAGAGATAATAACTGCAGAGAAAAAAATTGTAATTTTTCTGCAATATATAGGATATTACGGCTTTACAAACATGCATATTTATTTATGGAACATTTATGTAATAAAAAGTTATGAATTTAATAATGTATAAGCCAAATATTTATATTAATAATAGCAAATTTATATCAATTATCGATAATGTCAGCGTTCTTTCATTACTTCCCTTGGGATCCTTTTTACACCGCCGAAAATTTACCCATGGTTGACGGACTTTAATAGTATCTCGTCGGTGATATTAGATATAATTTTAAATAAATATGTACCGTTAGTGAACAAAACGATATT
The DNA here is from genome assembly GCF_001594115.1 of Trachymyrmex septentrionalis. Lineage (NCBI taxonomy): Eukaryota > Metazoa > Arthropoda > Insecta > Hymenoptera > Formicidae > Trachymyrmex > Trachymyrmex septentrionalis. The sequence goes on along the minus strand of NW_017305988.1, from coordinate 2,884,805 downwards.
GAATATTTTCAAAGGGAAGTTGGAGCCGCCCTTGTATTATCGATAAAACTAATGTTTTTGATGTTTTTATTCCTGTCGAATTTCTTTGTAGACTTGATTTCACAGAATAAAAATTCCTTTTCCACGATTAAAATGTATGTACATGCTAATGTATTTGTCACTGGTGTATTTTGTGTTCAAAGCTGAAAAAAAAAAATAAAAACCAGCGACAAGTACATCAGCATGTAATTATTTTAATCGTGGAAAAGGAATTTTTATTATGTAAAACCACTACAAAGAAATTTGACAGGAACAAAACCGTCCAAAACACTAGCTCTAGCGGTAATACAGGAACGGCTCCAGCCTGTACTGTGTTACTTCAATGAACACAAAGAGAAAATAACATATCATGCGTATCATGCGTAAAACGGCACCTCTAGATAAAAGTTCGCGCAAAAATCCTCCATTTTTGTGATCTAATAATCACATCATACAAAAAAATTATTATTAATACTAAGCGCTTATTGGACAGTTACTAGATGTTAGTAACATACATTTTCTACTTTTTGTCACTAGATGTTAGTACATTTTATAATTTTGTTGCGGTAACACTGTTTGCTATGAATGCGTTGTGCGTTCTGAACTTGTCAAAAAAAGAGAAATCGCGGCGTGTCACCGGTGTCGTGTGATGTCGTATCCTGTAGATAGCGTAGCAATCATGTAACTTTTTTTTTAGATTACATACATACAAAAATTTTTCACCACGCGCGATTTGTTGCGGTTTATGCCAAATTTATGCCGAAACAAATTCAGGAGGAAAAGCACACGGAAAAAATGGGACGAACAGTTTATGTTGAGGAACATCTTCGCACATATTTAACATCGTTAGCGAAACCAGATGGATATGTGATAGGATTGATTTTAGGACAGGTTAGATTTTCCTTTGCTTCTCTGTGCCGATCGCACATTGCTCTCTCATTTTTAACATGCGATAAGAAAGTCATACAATTTTATGATATTAATGTAATAATTTTATAATTGATTTTATATTAATACAAAACTCAAGCAGTGATTCTTACATATTTATGTTTTTTCTTTAATCATTGGATCTGAGAGCAAAGAAATTTTATTCTACAGATGCATGATATTAAATTTTACGATAAGTTGTATGTATTGTTTCACTGTCTTATTTGATATTACAGAGTGCTGGGCAAAAGGACTACATTGTGCATTTAGCGAAAACACCACCTCCTCGCACTAAAAATGTCGTGGAAGAAACATTAATTAGTTCCACAGTGCCTACAGAAGAGGATGCAGCAAATATATACATCAGATCTGTTAAAGATATACCTATGCGTTGGGTTGCTGATCATGCTAAACATGTATGTTATAACCTTTTTATATTGGATAGAGCAGGATTTTTTCACGATACTTAATGTTTATGTTTCTAAACAGATTATTTAAAGAAGCAATCATGATTGTATAATATAATTATAAGCACTATAAAGAGATATTGTTATAGTAAATTTTTGTATTGCTTTAAAGTTGAAACTGAATAGCTCCTATCTATGCTAATTATGAAATAAGATTTAATTACTTATTTTTATGAATTGTTTAATTAGAAACGAACAAATTTTTTATTTAGCAGAAACCATTAAAAGCACAATTAATATTTCAAACAATTCTTACAATTAATATTTCAAATCAAATAAAAACCAATACAATCTCTGTCAATACATTTTGATATTTTTTTACAAATATAGTTATAATATTTAATGATGTGCAATAACATGAGTATTTTTGCAAGTAATTACAGATATATCTGAATATATAAATAAGTATTTGAAGAATAAAGAATTATCAATGTGCGTGCGCGCGTGTGTGTATTTAATCAACCTACTACTGTATTTATTGTATAAAAAATGATGTTGAGTTTTGTTTTCTCACAGGTTACAAGAATGTTACCTGGTGGAATGTGGGTTCTTGGTGTATTTATTGTTGGACCTGAGGATATTTTAGATGATATTAGTAATATAAAAAAGCTTAAATCAGTTTTTGGTGCAATTCACATAACTTTGTCGAGGAATAATAAGTACTTCTGTGGAAATAATCAGGATGAGAAGCTGATATTAAGTTTTAACAGTATTGCACAAAAGTATGCTGACTCCTTCAAGGAGATTTAAAAATTTTACATTGTATTTTCACTGTTTTAATTTTACCTTTAGATATATTTGCAAGTCTATAGATACTGCTAGGGAAGTTCAAGTCCCGCTAAAGACTAATAAAAGTCTACTAAGTATGTTCAAACCAGCCGATTTGAAATTCCAAGAAAAAGCAACCAAGTGGCATCAACTTGAAACTCTAGTTGACTTTGACAGATTATACCTTATTACTGTAGACAAGGATCCTGAAACGCTCAAGAAGCAATTACAGGTATTAATGAACGAATACTTAATTATTTGTACAATACCACATTAAAAACATTAAATGTTACAGAATATTCTGATAAACGTAGCAGATTTAATCTATTCTTCACTTATCGTTATTGAGGGAGAAGTCAGATCTCCAGATGACACATTGGAAACACTTGGCAAGAGGAAGAAGAGTAGTAACAAAGAATGTAAAAATAAGACAGATGATAGTAATAATTCACTTCAAGTCAGCCTATATATTCCCTGCGTTAGTATAAATACAATTTTGTTAAAGCTTACAAGGTTAAATAATAAAGAGCATACAGTCACAACTAAGGATGTAAATAAGTTATATATTATTTAAAAACAATTTCATAACAATAAGTAGACGTTTCGGTCAAGATTTGACCCTCTTCAGTACAATAAAATTGAATACGTTAAAAATTAAAACTAAATACACAATTCATCTGATAAATGTAGCGATAGCTAGTAACAAAAATTATTATTTCCTTATAATACGGAATTAATCGCAATCGATCGAAGTAGATTAAGATAACAGTTAATTGTTATCGCGCTATATGGATAGAAAGAAATTAATTACAAAAGTTTTTTCTTCCATGATACAATTAAGAATTCTTCATTTAAAAAACGACGAGCCCCACACGCAAGTACCGAGAAGAGACACGCAAGTACCGAGTTGTGTACCGAGTATCCTGTGGTGCGAGGACTCCACTGAACACTGTGATGATTTAAGGTAAAGAGTGAATTTAAACTACCGTAAGTCTCTTCGTGTGGGGCTCATGGAAGAAAAAACTTTTGTAATTAATTTCTTTACGTATTCAATTTTATTGTACTGAAGAAGGTCAAATCTTGACCGAAAGGTCTACTTATTGTTATGAAATTGTTTTTAAATAATATATAACTTATTTACATCCTTAGTTGTGGCTGCATGCTCTTTATTATTTAACCTTGGAAAATTAATTTTATTAGTCACAAGATAACAATAATATGGACGTAAGAACAACACCGTGCAGCGCATCGATACGACTAATTGGACAATTAGTCAGTAGGACGTTTGTACATCAGAGAGCCAGTATTGCAGAAGCCAATACAGCAGTGAAAGAAGATATAGTGAGATCTCTCGCAAGTAGATTGGAAATGCATTGGGATAGTTTAATAGAAGAAGAAAATGATTCTCCCGAAGGTAAATCACGAATGAGAGATATGCGATATAAATATTATAGTAAAATTTGATACTCTTGTATTCTGCATCTTTGCAACTTGTTTTCAGAGAATATCACGTTGCATGAACTACCGAGACGGGTGTTAATAGCATTACCAGATAATAAAGTTACGTTATCGGATTATTTGTTTCCTGGCGAAGGGCCGCAAGAAGCATTATTATCATTACAGGAACTTTTAGATCTCAACGTACAAGAAAGTCAGGTTCAAAAAGAGGTCGAACTACAAGCTGGTGAGTAGAAAAATATTAAGTATCATTGTAGCAACAATAAAGTCACATATATTATTCGATTGTAACCGAATATGTTAATGCAGATCCTATAGAAATCTACTGTCAAAGTAATGTCAATACTAAAGCGTTGGATAATAATGCTGATACAACTGGAAATTATCAAATGACTACGTACCTTACTGGTTTAAGTGTTGCATTTGTTATATTGTTGGTAGCTGTCCTCGTTTACCAGTTCATGATTTAATAATATATATTTTATTCTATACATGGTACATGTGAAATAGCGGTTTATTTATATGTTATGTATACTATACAGTGTCCATTTTAAAGTACATATATTTTAAAATCATAAAAATGTAAATATCGTTGCAAAAATTTTAAATTTAATATACACATTTTAAAATTAGCATATAATAAAATTTCTTTAACCTTAATATGATGTTCTTATGAGATAGAATTCTCCTAATTATTTCTCCTAAATAATTTTACACAAATTTATAAAAATGACAAAACTTTAAACATGAAATAAGAATGTATAGCTCGCTCATCTTTCTCTCATATGCATTTTTCATTTTTGTTAATATATTTACAGGAAAATAAAATATTACAATATGTTTCTAACTTGCTTTATATTATATATGCATTTTATTATAACATCTACATAATATATACATATACCGTATCATACACATGTATTTTTATATACAAAAGAATAATAATAGTCTTATAATTTTTAGTCTTCGTAATGGCAATCCTTATATCTTTAGTATGACTCTTCTCATATCGCATGATAATGCCAAATTATAGGTAATAACAATTTTGTTACAAAATTCGTTAATAAATTAGGCAGTGATAATTCTAATGTTTAAATGCTTGCTATCAACTGCGTTACTTTAATAAATCTTGTTTGTATATTCTGTTTGTAAAATTCTCTATGCTAATGTGTATGAAAATTTTATTTACAAAACTTTTTACACTGTACACGACAAATTCCTTCAAAAAGACAATATCTCTAAGAACGCTGGGGAAACGTAACAAAAAAATATCGTAGTTTTTACGCTTTTTCGACAATAAATGTTCTTTCTTTACTTATGTTGAAAGTAATGTTCCTCTTTTTTTTTTCTTTCATCTTTATACTATTCAAACATTTTTACTTCATTCTCTGTCGTAGTGTAACTTTGATTCTTTTCCTCATTGAATGAAAGCACAAATAGGTGCCAGAAATATGATTTATACACAGCTATATCGATTTTTTATATTTATGTAGCAAAATCACTAATTTTCAATGATTGTATTGTATATATACATATGAAATAATGCAAAATGTATATATTTCTAATAATTAAAGATGTCATACATTGAAAAAATAAATTTTCTTATATGTGATACAACTTATAAATTTACATAAACGAAATTAAGTAGCTTATGTGACTTTCCTTTACATCACTATAATTTCTTCTTTCGAGCAACTTTTTTTTATATCTTATATAGAATCGCGAAGATACCTTATAGAATTGTGAATAATTTAATGTAAACAATAAATTAATTAATATATTAATAATACTTTCCAAAATTTTTTCTAAAAATTTCTATAGGCAGCTTCTACATTTAATGACAATTCCACATTCAACGCAGAAATATGTATTTGCAAAAATGGGATATATCATCGACATTCTTTCTCATATGCTTATTATAGTTCAATATGATTGTGATATAATAAATAGCAGTCATACGAAATTATGATTTAAATACATTATTGCAACTTAATTATGCAATTAATTATACAAATTTAATTATCAAAATAATTATATTTGTACTTTAATCATAGCATGTGAATTCCGGCCTATATTTTGTTTGTGACTTAATTTACTAATTTTTAAAATTTCACGAAATCACTTTTTCTGCCAAAAAAAAAAGCATAAAACAGTGTAAAAATATACTATTTCTTGCAATTCATGATAATTGACGGCTACATTTCCATTTAATTATCATATCGTGTGTGAATGTTTTTCGATGAGGATGCAAACAAATTGCAATCCTTGTTTTAAAACACGATATTAAAATTGCACTATCCATTAAACAGAAATCAATTATTCTTAATCTCTACGAGTTGCAACTTTTATATTACACCTATTTTTATAAGACCTGACTGACTTCCTTTACCGATGCTCGCATCTTCCAACGAATCCAAATCTAAGGCGGACTCTATCATAGTCGTGTCCTGCAATAGTCTAAGTCTAGACGCAGATAAAGGAGTTGTTACAGTTACTGTTGGTATGGAAGATGTATCCAGAGCGGAAGAGACCACGACACTCTGACGAGAAGGCAGCGGAGCGATTTCATCGATATCAATTGGTGCTATATTGAGAGACGCTAGCGGTATTTCGTTGGTAACAAGTTGACTTATACTGTTCGTGGTACTACCTAAAAACAAAATTTATAATGCCAAAGATAAGTCATCTTATTTTGATGTTGTTGACATGGACAATTTATACAAAAAAAAAATAAGTGCACATACAGCATTAAAATATAAATAATTGCTATTAAACCGTGAAGGGAAACAAGCTGTTATAAAACTTCCTTAATATAGATAGGAAAGAAAAAAATTATATCGTACAATTATTATCAAGGTGCAGAGCGTTGGCCTTGTGTTCTTTTACACACAATGTATCAGCGATGCAAGCTCCTATCATAATCAATTACCCATTTAATAATGCACTAATTCTCAGTACACATTCTTACATTCCGTAAAGTTAACATCTTACATTAGACATAACACTGCAAAAATGTTTCATTTTTTTTTTTACACTCGTTCCATTTATGCGTGAAGACAAAAAAGAGTATATCAAACCACACTCGTTACATTCTTTGGTATTACAAAATATCTTACCGAATTTTGTAAATTTGTAAAGAGAGCATATGCACATCGAAAAATTAAATGTTATTATTGAATCAGAACTTTTCTTTTAAATAAAAACAAAAACTTCAATACATTTCCGCGTATACAACTAATTTACAGATTATATAAAATTTTATCTTCCCTATTATATACTATATATATATAAAATATAAAACCAAATTATAAACCAATTAGTCACAAGCCATAAACCCTGTAATTAATATATTGCTCCAAAATTAGTCTCTTAAAAATATAAAAGAAATATGTCACGTGATTTATTAATACTAGTAAAAATATAATCAAGTCATTCGTATATTAAAACACATTCAATGACTATCAAAATGTATGAAATGAACTTACCAAGTAGTATGCTCTGAGCCCTCGATAACAGGACGTAATTTTAAACAACAAAGAAATACAAATTTATTGAATTATATCCAAATTATACTAATCACTAAGAAAAATGTCACTTATATTTTTTTTGTGTGTGTGTGTGTGTGCGCGCGCGCGCGCGCGCGGTATATATGTGAAAGTGAAGAACGATATAAAAAAAAACGTGTGCACTTTCATTGCTTTTATATATATATATATAAGCATTTCAAAGGTTCAAACGTTTAGTGTGTATAGTACTTGTTTATATAATAAGTAATATATAAAATATTAATTAAAAAGAATATCATTAAGAGAAGTCACATCAAACAAAATTGGTATTATATATACCCTTAACTCACCACCATAACTGTAATATACATTTTTTAAATAAACATTTATATGTATATACGTAATGCAAAATGGTATTTTCAAAAAATAAATAGATCTCTTTTTCTCAACAATTAAATTCAACTTCTCGATATTTGTATATATAGTTTTTTTTTAAATTCTCAATTGAAGGAATCAAGAACAATCACGTATAATCATTTACAATATGCATATATACATACATACATACCTACATACCTACATACATACATACATACATTCAAATCAGTACACTCTTTCTCAATGTGAAGATTTTTCAAGAATAGGACGAATTACAATTCTAATTGTCAATGTTTTCTAACAAGTCCAAGATTTCTTTAGTATAAGACTGTAATAATTATAATTATTTTATTATTCTCTTTATATATATATCCACTATAAATGAATTTTATAATTCAAAAATGCGTCATTGGTTGATAATAAACGTTAAATGTCCTCATTATCACTTAATGAGCTCATGATAAAACGACGATTCAAAAGATCTTCCTCCGTACTATCACTCGGGCATAACGAATTCTCTGTATACGATAAATTGTTAGTTAGTGGTCCGGAACCGAATCTGTTGACTACGAGGCCAATTGCGGTCTGTCCGATAATCGGTATGCCACCCGTGCCTAATATACGCGCCGGCAGAATATTCCTCGTTATTGGATATTTTAAGCTGTGTTCGGCACATCTCAAATTGTTATATTTAAGCATATGCGGGGATTGCGAAAGCCGTAATGGATCTTCAGAATAGCACTGGGGAAACTTTTGTAGATCGGTATAACCGTTCTTTTCACTTATCTTATAACGTAAAGGATCCTCAGAGTATCGTTGAGGATACTTTTGAAGATCAATGCCATATTTCTGTTCCCCTATGCACTGGTCGTATATAAGATTATTATCCGAGCACCTATGATATTCCTCTCTACACCTATGAGGATATTTGTGCAAACCATCCTCGCATCTACACGGATATTTTTGAAAGTCTGGATTTAACCGGTCTACTTCGGTATATTTAATATGTTTCACAGAATCCTGAGAGCAATGTTGCGCCGGGTATGGCGGCACATAAGTATCGTTTATGTATTGACGCGGATATTTTGGTAAATCCTCGGGACAACGTGTAGGATGTCTCAAGAGGGTCAACTCACCGTTTATCGACTCTATTCTTGGAGAATGTTGACCACTGATCAAGTTATTCATCGAGCTCGTAAGATCCGTACTGGGACTCGTTTGAACCGTCGTACCGTTTGACTGTCAAAATGAATAATAAAAATAACAATGTAAAATGTATACATTATTGTACATCTCTTACTATATTTAACTATATTATCAAAGTAGATTAGTAAACACATTATACATAATTACCTGAGGCTGCACAATTTTGGCAGTACCGTACGTTTTATTATTAGTAATTACATTATCATCACCAACTCGTTCATGTTCTGCGCGATATTCAGGTGTGACTATCCCTCTTCGATCTGAAACGATATGGTCCGAAAATGAATTCAATACACAATTAATGGATGACGACATAGCTATATTCTTCGATTCTATGACTTGCACATTTGCATAGATGAATATTATAGCAACTTGTACGAGAAAGATGTTACCGATTAAACTAGGTGGGGCCGGTCCACATAACACATAAAAAAAATTTCCACAAATGTTTCCTTGACTGTAAGGATTAAAATTATCCTGCCCTCTTCTATTCGTGAACGACCCTTTAATCTAAAAAATGACAGCAACAATTAAAGAAAATTTTTGACATAATTTATACATGATTTTGTGTGTGTGTGTGTGTGTGTGTGTGTCAAATGTACTTACATCTTCGTTAGTCGTTTGATTGCTGCTAGTTAAATACGTATGAAAACCAGCGAGGCCTAAGATACTCCAAACAGAGAAGAAACATACGACTCCTACAATTACACTACTCGGGGATAATTTTACAGCTTCTAAAAATGGCTTGTTATCTTTTGTAACTAAAATCACAATAAACATATACGAAATGTTAATTTCGTCATAATCATAATTGCGCGTTTATTGATTTATTATCCAGAAATTAATATACTTACGCATAATAATATGCGTGACTGCACATACAAATATAAAAACACAAAGAAATGCGAGGGATACTATAAAAGCATAAAAATATCTATAATTTCTTCTGCCCACGCAATTACCAACCCATGGACAGTGATGATCGAATCTCTCTGTAAGAATAGTTATATTTTTCAAATTTCTCTTGCTTAATATATATATATATATATATCTGTGATTAAAGTAATATCTTATTCGAAATTAACCCTGACGAGTAGTAGTCAGTGTAGCTGACAATACGAAAGAGAAACAGAAAACAAGTATATACAACTTTGATAAAAACAATAGATACATACCTACACAGTTGTCACATAAACTACAATGGGAGGCTCTAGGTGGCCTAAATATCTTGCATGTAAAGCAATATTTCAGTTTTACTGGTTGTCCTCTAATCAAGACTTCTTTCGTTCTGGGAGGAGGTCTGTATGTTTTAGAGTTGCCATTGTTCGGTACTTCTACAATTATGAAAAATGTTTTAAGAGCATTGTTCAAATCTTATAATAAACATTTGTTTATTATGTCTAAATTAATATTATTAATCTTTTAAAACAAGTAAATTAAACCATGTAATTACTATAAATATTCTAGTTATATAATATTTATACCAATTTGTTTTTCAATGTAAGCTGCTTCATCAGGTGTCGCTCTTGGAATTACTCCAGGATCGCTGAAGCTTGTGCGGAATAAAGCAGACATTACAAATATAAATAATAAAGCTCCTATTACTGGTATTGCTGGTGTAACATGTAGTGCCAGATATGGACAACTGGAAAAAAAGAAAACTATTGTCCAGAAATTGTTCCATTTGGTATATATATAAAAGCATATTAATTTTCCTACTAACTGATTAAGAATAGCATTTACAGTCCAATCTTCAATATACATCTTGTATATCAAGATACTGTACAATTGTTTCATTTGGATGCAGTTTTTAACATCAGACAATCTTAAATATAAGATTAAATTATGAATACCATCTTAATTGCATCCAATGTATCTTTGATTAAAAGAATACAGAAGTTGTTTATGTTCCTAATTTTACCTTTAGAGATAAAGAGATTTATTCTTAATATCACATATAATATAACGCATGTAGATAATATTTATTCAGAAGATCAGAGAACAATCCATTTGATGAGGCATACAGTGTGTTAATAGATTAAGAATGGTATTTGTAATCCAATCTTGTATTTAAAATCATCTCGATTATGATCTTGCGATGCAATATAATTGCTTTAATAGTCGGAATCTTAAGAATCTTAAACCATCCAAGAACCAAGATCAGATCTAAGGTCAGTATTCATCGTTGATTCTTATATTCAAAACCATTTTAAATACAGTCTTAAGATATCACAAATGAATTTGAAGATCGTATTAGCATCCTAAGACATTATTTAAGACATTTACTATATATATCCTAGCCCTAAAATGATTTTGAATATAAGATCAGATCGCATGAATAGGGTAAGGTGATACAATTTTCAACATGATACAAGTCTGAACAAAATAAGAATTGAAATCAATTTTCGTTAAAATTTGGTTAAGTATTTCCCTTTTGTTTTTGTGATACATTTACATCCTTCATACAATGAGAATAAGATTAATAAACTAAACTTGAACTTGGAATTTGAGTCTTATTTCGTTCAGAATTGTATTATACGAAATCTTATCTTATCATTCTAGTCTCACAAAGTATCCAATGTACTTTTCCATAGAAGATATATAAATTGCTGTAACAGCTCTAAATGTGTCTAAACTCTGAAGTTCATCCTTGATGACAAAAATGTAATCAAATAACCTATGAATCAAACAAGCAACAATTCATTTGTTCTGATGATGAGGTATACAATACGTTAATAGATTAAAGATAGTATTCTTTAATCTTATACTGAAGATTGAGATGCTGTATATTTGTTTTATTGGTTAGATGGAAGATTATACTGTAGGATTGGATGTATCTTAAATAAATCAAAATACAATGAATATCAATCTGATCTGAGAAAAAAAATCTAATTGTTATATACTGTGATGAATAGCCTTGGAGGTAAATGTAATAAAATGCATTGCTTACTCAAAACCAAAAAACAATCCACTCGTTCCAACGATGAGGCACACGGTGACATAGAATACTCCAGTCTGTGGTGCCATCATTACTCTGCCGTCGCAACAAAAGCGATTCCTACCTGGGAATAATTCCCATTTTCGTGTGACGTGAGGCATTTTGGGTGAAACTCGTCTCACATACTGCTATATATGAACGCATGGATCCCGGCAACAGGCTGCTGGAGATTAATCACAAACGCGTGATTGTGTCCCTTGGGCCATGTTCCCACTCGAGAATTCGGACAGGCATATTTCATCTCGTCAGCGTTGTCTGGTGAAAAAGTGGAAGCCGCATGTGCCGACGGCATCCATGTATTAATCATCAACTCGTCGTAACGTCTGTGATCGCTTGTTCGTGGAGCTCTCGTGCTCCACCTGCGATCGGATCGCCCAACACAACTTAACCTTTCCTGAGATTAGCTATTTTTTTCAAGTCGACGGTAACCTGCCGGAGAAATTAGCACTACGAGATGAGTTCCATTCTCTGCAAGATCGTGGTGGATCTCTAGCTATCCATGTAACGTCAACATCGTCGTCATCATCACCATCATCATCGTCGTCGTCCTCGTTGTCGTCGTCGTTATCGTCGTCGTTGTCGTCGTTCGTCTCGGTGACCGCCAACAAAACAAAGGGTCGCGGTGAAAGGGTTGCGGTCGCGTCGAAGGCAGTCGAAGGAATTGGGTCAGCGAGGCCACTCCAGGCCACTCACGGGGCCTCGTACGAGAGTACTGTCGGCACGCTACGGTTCCTTGTATTCTCGAGGACTGTCGCGGCCACCCTCGAAGCCTCAAACCGTTAACGTCCTCGTCGGCATCGTTGCGATCGCGCGATGAGCGTCCAGCCGTCGACGACAACGCGCATTATTTACACGGTCAAGTACACCACAACGACCACAACTGCCTACAACGTGCTTCCTAGTCCATTTACTCTCCGCTCGCGCGACTCAGCATTCAGCGCGATTCTCGCGAATACGCGCGCAGCGACCCCGCGCGACCTCGCGCGAAAGCGCCACGTGACTCGGCGTCACGTGACCCCCCGAGGAAGACCCGAGCGATCGCGATTCAAACGTTCGGGCTCGTCCTTTTCGCGCGGGTCGATCATCGATCATCGGAATTTCTGGCGAGGAGAAGTCATCCCTTCCGTTGCGTCGGTTAGCGCGACGCCTCGGAGGATTCCCGTTGATCCCCGTCAAGCGGGAATTAAAAACTTTCGCGGTACAGAGAAGCGAATCCCCATCCCAACGTTTCGACCCATCGGGGACCTTTTTGACGCGAAACGACGCGGACGCGGGCGTGATCTAACCGCCGCTTCTTCGCGGCAATGGCAGGTAAAAAAAAAGACAAAAAAAATACAAAAAGAAGGCGCTCGTCGATCGTCGCGCACGAGATTGATTATTTAACGGTAAGGGAGGGTGGCGAACAGCGCGTGACTTATTAGCGCCCCCGTTGCAAAATGGGTCGTCGTCGTCGTCGTCGACGACGACGCAATGCGGCACGTCGCCGCACGCGCGCGCGCACGCAAAACATACACAACGTACGTATACTCGGTGCACTGCGTGTGTGTGAGTGGCCAAGGAAATCCTGAAAATATATCGAACAATCCCGCCATCTTCGCTCACGCGAGCGACGTTCTCGATTGTGAAATTTTCGCGAAGCAGATGCGACAATGCCCGCGAGGTGATCCATATAGATCCATGATGACAATGTGCTGCACTGATATGGAAAATATGTAGAGATTTCGTCACACACACACGTATGTGTGTGTGTGTGTGTATATATATATATATATAGATACAAGAAGTATTATTACACGTCTGTGCTATCTACACTACCATATATCGATATAAAACACTTCTTATACGGTATTAGTTCTGTAATGGATGCTGGGATCTATGTAGCTTATATTGTACCACATATATGCAGCGTATATTTGGAACGACGGTAGAAAAACGCGCGTCTTTCGATTACACGAGCAATGTTAAAATCAACGTTGCGTGTAATTTACACATCTCGCAGTTTAATTTTTGACTTTTTACAATTAACAATTTAACATCGATCGTAAAAGTATATCTGTTATATAATTTGAAAAGCCATGAGATTACATAAATCGCTGAAAATTTCAAACATCGAGAGCTTTATTCAAGTTTACGTTTCTCTAGAAACGTTTATATCGCGACGGAGAGCCAGCCCCTGCGGGAGGAGTAGAGGAGGATCCGGACGGGGTAGATCATCGAACGGCAGGTAATCGATAGCCTGCAACAAATCGGAATGACGTATACACACTACCCTACATTATATATGCGTCTCGAAGAAAAGAAAAAAAAGCTGCCGCGTACGAAAATTACGCGGAATAATCAACAGGCTGATCGTATGAAGAAGAATCGGCGGATATGAAATGATCGCACGTCGCGTTGACGAGCCTCCCTCCCGAGTCGTATCTACGATCGAAGGTACAGCCGAAACGGCTGCGGCGGCGGAGGTGGTGGCGGTGGCAGCGATAGCGATGGCGGCGAGGGTCGTCTCGACAAGGGGATAGGGGTCGTCGATGTGCGGCGTGAGAGAAAGGTGCGGTAGGAAGGGCGGATAGAGCAGCGGGAGCGTGAGGAAGAGAGACGGAAGGGTGATCGTCGACGGGAGGGTGTATGAATCGTTGTTGTGGAGCGAACGGGAGCGGATGGACGGACGGACGCAAACGCGGACGAAATCAGCTCGGGCGATCGATACGATAAATGGATGCGTGCGATTGGTAGCCGGGAAAATCGATGACGAGCACAGGGGGGCATACCCTACCTCTGCCTCTGCCTCTGCCTCTGCCTCTCTAGCCAGCCGCGGCGACGGGCGAAAGCCGGCGTGCCGCGCCACACACCGCGCCGCTCGCCGCACCGCTCGGAGGAGTATAGGATGGAGCAAAGACCGAAATATCGATTTTTAGGCCCCTACGCGGCGGTTCGTTCGATGCTCGTATCTACCCCGTACCCCCGTACGTCCTGTCCGCGCCAAGCGCCTTTCAAAACACCGACGACGCGCGCGAGCTACACCGCGCTCGTCCACGCAGCCCCGACGTTGCCGTCAGCCGTCGTTCTCTTCTCCTCGCCCTCCTTGTAATTCGGATTTATCGTCGCGTAAAATTGTGGGATTCCGGTTGGACTGGAGTTACAAGTGGATCATTACCGGTGCGCCGATGTTCTCAGGTAAATCGCGGCAGCGGCAAAGATGACGTCTGACCGGAGAGAGAGAGAGAGAGAGAGAGAGAGAGAGAGAGAGAGAGAGAGAGAGAGAGAGAGAAGGTGGGAGGGAGGGAGTGAGAGAGAGAGAGAGAGAGCGAGAGAGGAGGGAGAGAGTGCTCGACGCGACGTGCATTCTCTTCCCCGTGGATGATTTACGAGCTATACGAGCGCTCGTCAACGCGGTCATAATCAACGCGCGGTGTCACCTGCAAGTGTTCTCGCGGTGTGATTGAATATTCGAGGTAAAAGGGGGTACATATACGCGCGCAAGATCGGCAGCGATCGGCGGGAATTTAAGGAAGGCAGGGGTATTATTGAATAAACACGCGAAGTAAATTTACGGCAAGGGAACAGTGGAAGTCTAGGTGAGGAATTCGATTAATATAGTTGAGAGTTGCGAGCAAACGGCGGGGATCAGTGATACTTTGACGCGGGCAAGTTTGTCATTTATCGGCCTGCATTGATCTGTATACGGGCGGCGACAGCGGACGAGCGGATTGGATTAAGCGTGACCAAGGAAACACTTGACACCTCGCAAGTGTGCAAGTAGATCGTCTGTAACGATCCCGCGGGGATAATATCGTACGTCTTGTAAATACTCGATCGATTTACAAGGATAATCGCTTTAGGGATTTTCGATCGTCTTGTAATTCTTTTACGAATCGAAGCAACGCGGATGATTGATACGATTGCGCTTGTACAATAATAAAGGATCAAGTGGAATGAATGGAGATTCAAGAAGAATCATTCGCTGGATCGTAAGATCGCGAGATCGTAAGACGATCGTGGCTTCGTGGCAAGGGGGGCGACGCGACGTGTAGCTTTTTCCGAGTCTTTCCCGGCCGCCTTTGCAGATGACTATCCGCAATCGCTAATCGCTAATCGCTAGATCGATAGCGATACGGATAAAAATGCGCAAGACACTGACGGGAGAGAAATTCGATGCTGTGATATCCCACC
>NW_017305988.1:2866240-2868809 GCF_001594115.1 Trachymyrmex septentrionalis | reverse complement strand
ATATATCGGCTTATCGACGAGATTACGTTACGCAATGCGGGCTCGTTGTAAATTTTACGGATTGTACGCAACTGTTGCCTTTCTTAAATTAAGTACATCGCTATTACACGTAGAATACACAATATATGTAATTGAGATAATAAAATTAAATTGTGCATCTTAGTGCGCGCAAAAAGTGCGACGTGGGCAATATTACATCTTTGAATTTTAAATTATTTAATAACAGCCTTGTAATAGCCTTATAATTGCTTTTGTCCGATACAGAAAAGATGGCCATCGCCGCCTCGGAGAATTATCAGCTGAAATGGCACAGCTACGGAGCGCATCTGCACAGCTCCGTCGCGACTCTGCTCCACTCAGAATCCTTCGCGGACGTTTTGCTGGCCACGTCCTGCGGGCGGCACGTGGCGGCCCATCGATTCGTCCTCGCGGCCTGCTCGTCTTACCTCAGTCACATTTTTCAAACGTGCCATTTCGGCGCCAACACCAACGCTCCGATAATCGTGGTCGGTAATCAAAATCTTTCACACTTGTACAAACTTATTAGCGTCAGCATTTTCTTCGCGTAATTCTTCTCACCTCTTATCAAATAGATTCGAAACCGCGACACCGCGTAGATGTTGAATAACGGAATGACATACGTTCTTTCATACCGTAGGTGCTGCCTACGGAGATAGGATACCGCACGTTAAAAATCCTGATACAGTACATGTACAGTGGCGAAGCCACTGTGACCAACGATCAGCTGGAAGGAGTCCTCAAGGCCGGCGACATACTACGTGTGCGTGGACTGTGGAGATCAAATACCGGCAGCAGCAAAAAGGAGAACATACAATCGAATAATCAGAAAATCGAACGCGACAAGCGGGAAACGTCGCAGCTGACCGGACAAATACAAAAGATCAAGCTGGTACAACCGACCGCGGAGAAGGTAATCGAGAATGTGCAGCAGGCAGCCACGGCTTGCCAAAATAATGTACAGCCCACAAAGTCGGTTGAGAGGAAGAGCACCGAGAAAATCGAGGATAAGACCAACGAATCTGAGACCAAGAAAGTCTCGGAGGAGAAGAATAACGAGCAGAGTAAGAACAAGGAAAACCTCGAGACAAACGGCAAAAAGAAGAAAGCCGTTAACAGCGACGTCGAGTCGAATAAGTCCAAGAGCGAAGGTGGCGAAAACGTGAGCTAGTTCTTTTGGGTTTAGCAACAATGCAATAAAGAGAAGCACACTTCGTTTACTAACGAAAAGCCTAATATTCTTTTTCCATTTTAGACTGAACTAAACTTGGAGTTGTTAGTAAAGGACGAGCCGATCGATTGGGAAGAAACGATTGATCCGTCGGAATCACTCACGATAGACCATGAAATCGATATCAAACCAGTGCGTAAAGTTAAAGTTACCATAGGCAATCAGTTGCTTTTTTTTTAATGTAATAAAATTTAAGATAATAACGTTTGCTCTATCGTTGTCGCAGGAGATCGTACATAGCGCGGATGAGGATGGAGATATGGAGGAGGAAGAGTATACCCCACTGACATGCGATATGTGTAGTCAAACGTTTAACAGACCGTCGGATTGGGTGAGACATATAGAGTTCACGCACGCTGACATGACTGAAAATCGAAGAAAGAAACGAAAGGTACTGTGTCACGAATTCTTTACGACGTAGATACGCACACGAAAGATTGTGAAACGAAGAAAATGGCGGTTTCAGGACGATATAAATGACGACAGCAAGGACTTTCCCCCTCTGAAGTGTGATCTATGTGGCAACATGTATTCCACGCCGCAAGAGTGGGTGCGTCACATACAGACGGAACATACGGAGGAGCAGTTGGCCTTGATGAACAATTCGGCGCCCCCTAAGCCGAAAAGGGTTCACAATCACCAAAAGTTATGCAACATATGTCAAAAAGAATTCCCGAGTCACGCTTCGATGGTCATCCATCAAAGAACGCATACGGGCGAAAAGCCTTTCCTTTGCTCTTACTGTAAAAAAGGCTTCAACGTAAAGAGCAACTTGCTGAGGCATTTAAGGACACTGCATGACAAATACGTACATCCTAGCTTATACGGAAGTAATGGTAGCACGAACGCTTAAAGACCCTTCACATTTCTTTCCGACTATATATATATGTGTATGTGTGTCTGTGTGTGCATATATACAATATATGTATATATATATATATATATATATATATGTATGTGTATGTATGTATATACACATGTGTGTGTATGTATTGTCTGCATGGCGTCTCAGTTGTGGAAAGACCATACAGTATCTTATGTATATTCAATATTATGACTACGTAGACTGAACATGTATCTATACGTATAAAATGGATGCCAAATCGGAGCACGACATGACGACAAACGAGTCAAGATCTGTGTGAATCTCCACCGAAAGAAAACATAACTGAGCGCATTTTAAAAATTGCATATTGGAGAGAAATCTATACAAACTATTTTTTCTAAAGAGTAGTTGTGTCGCATTCTTTATATATAATAATCTTCTCTTTTTAATATAGAAAATAATAGAACTCCTCTCTCGTCAAACAACTTTCGATT
>NW_017305988.1:2845464-2866140 GCF_001594115.1 Trachymyrmex septentrionalis | reverse complement strand
ATATATATATATATACACACACATATATATATAATATATATGTATATATAGGGTTAAAAGATTTTTGTTCAAGAGCAAAGAGAGGACAAATGATGAATGATTTTACTATTTATAGATATCTCTGTCGAGGAGTGCTTGCGTGTAAAATATAATTCTATATAGTATAAATCAATATATTTAATGATTACTTATCAACTTAATTATTTAGAGTAATTATAGGATAAATCCAAATTGTGTAAGATTTAACTGTATACTATTTCTAGGCTATTCCATCCATGATAGCCCTCTTATTCCTTCAGCTCGTAAGTTAATTATGTATTTTTATATTAAAGTAGCGTATACACACAAACATATAAGAAATAAGATACTTGCATTAAGCAAAATTTGAAATTTCGGTCTAGGCTAGGATATAAGAGTAACATATAACATTCAAAATTTATCAAATTTTTTGAAAATATATTGAGTTCTTCTTATATAAAAAAAAGAACAATGCGATATTATCAAAATACTGTCACAGTTTCTGAAACATTAATAATGTGAATATTGATTAAGAGGATGACACCATTTTGCTATACTAATCATTGTGTCACTCTACTATAAATTTTAGTGTCAATTCTGCATTGCGCTAGCACTGTGACGAGCCAAATAACTTTTAAATGTAAAATTAAAATATATTATCTTAAAAGTGTTTTTAACTTCGCCTTACTTGTACCTCAATATCAAATAACGAAAAACGGAATATTTAATTTTCTGGAGCAGTAAAATACATGTATGGTATCATCTCCTTGTAATTATGTGTCAAGCCAATTAATAATTTATTTTCTATTGAAATAAATATGACAATGTCGAATGTTAATAGAACAAAATTTTCCAAAATAATCAGTAACGTAATACAGTGCCGTTAATTACAATTCAATGTATATGAATTCTATTTCTGTCGTTATATTTTTAGTTTTCTTCCTCATCGTCGATTTTGGGTGCTAGATAATACCTGATGTGTCCAATATCGCCAATTTTATATTCACATACTAGAGGCACGTCGTCAGACATGGATAATTGAACTTGGTTGCAAAGAGGGCCAGCTTTAACAAAACAATTCAAATAACGGCAAGAAAACGTTAATTTTACTGGTTCCTGCATATTCACTATTACTGCTTCCTCTTCCTTATCAGCGTCTGCAGTCTGCGCTAATTTGATGTTAGCTGCAAAGAAAATAAAAACAGCTTGTAATTTCATTCATTTATTCAACTGCATGTACAGGATGTCTCTGTACAAATTAATATTTCCGCCTTATTTTATAACAAATATTCTGTATAACATTATTTATAAACATCATAGTATTTTCAACTCTTACTTTGATTAAATCCATATATAAATACATCTATAAAACTTAATCTATTATTACAATTTCATTTAGTGTTTACATATCTCCCCATGAATACATGTTATATGAAAATAAAAACAAACAAGGAAAAGTAAAATATGATGAGACCTATCTGACAAGATTAGAAAAATTTTCAATATACTTTCAGTTAACGACTGAGGACTGAAACTCTGCAATTAGTTTTAGTCTATTGTTGGACATAAAAAATCTCAGCATTGAGAAAAATGTCGAATTTCCTTTATATTTCAACGACGTAAGTAGAGAAAAACAAATTACATGCTATATATTGGTATAGGAATGTAGTCAATTAGGCATTAATTAAAGATCAGAATAGTTATGGAAGTAAGGGGATAGCATGCTAATTATAAGTGTCAGGTATAAGAACAAAGATTCCCAAATTTCAATACGATCGGTATTGAAATTTAAAATTGCGGTATTGAAGCTTAAAATTGTTCTCCTGATTAGATGATATTTATCTTGTATGCGTATATGTATATATTGATATTTCATTGATATTTACCCGAGCCATAATCGCCAGACGCGCTGAATTTTATACCTTCTTTGGAACATGCGAAAGTTATAGATTCCCCAAATTGGCTCAAATCCCTACATATACGGGTAAATTCTGCAGTGGGCATTTTTACAACGCACGAGTATGAAGTCTCCTGTAAAGCAATTACTTGATGAATGATAACTGTGTAGACTTTCTACAATAAGTCATTATCTAAGCTTTAGATCATAAGAAATTAACCAATCGTAGTCAAGTGTTCTTTTCATATTTAACTATGATTGATCAATTTCTTATAGCTTAAAGCCTGGTATTACATTTGTTACACGACAAAAAATTTTTCAATTTGTTAAGTGGCTAAAGGACAGAAAGATTTGAGAAAATCTTTCTGTCTTGTAGCTAATAAACAGGCTTGAAAAGCTTGTTGCATGACAAAAAAACGGATAAATGTAATATTAGCCTGACTTAAAGCTTAGATAAAAGCTATCCAAAGTTGGTGTTTTTTTGGCTTGAAATAAAAACCGGTGCCGGTATTCACCTGTTACCGTTCTTATTTCATTGTTGTTTTGTCGTAGTGCGTGATACTCGATCTCATGGACGACACTAGACTGAAATCGCTAACAGTTATTGACTTGTGTCTTTCACTATGTTTAAAAGTATTCTAGTAGAAGTAAAAGATAGGAACGGTAATAGGTGTGAATTTTGGCACATTTCGATTTCAAGTAAAAAAACACTGACCTTGGACAGCTTTGGCTTAGGTAATGACTTATTGTACAAAGCTCATTAATATCTACTCTATTAATTTAACATAAGTAAACCTCACAGGTATACCCAGATGTTCTTGATCCATATTAATCAGTTTCATCTCATATTCGGCTAGCTTCTCCTTGTTGGGTGATTCAAATATAAAAACAACCGACTCGGGATTGTCCCATGCTCTGAGGGTCACTGTGTCTTCTGCACCAGCGCATCGCAATATCTTTGACATACTGGAAGCAGATTTCATGACTGATTATTATTATACAAAGTGCATTGTTATAACAATTTTCTGATTCTAGACCTCTCTTTTGTATGTTTCTCAAAAATTCGCTTCATTTCTACTTCAAATCTCATAAATTGCACATGCATTTATTTCACTTTATATAACAAAAGACATAAAGCAAAAGCAACCAAAAGAACCACACAAGTACCATTTCTTTGTTCAAAAGACAGTTGTTCGGCGCATAACCTTTAAATTATTATGTCCGTGCTCACCAACTAATGCTCATCCCCATCGATAAATTTCGATCGCAACGATACTTGTCAAAGCCATCGCTTCTGAGATTCAACGAGACGAGGGAAACGTGTGCGTTGTCCATCGCCTGGACCTGAATCCCCGAATCAGAGCATTCAAAAGTCGCCTCGGTTAGGAGATCCTTTACCGCATCCAACACTTTCTTCAGGATCGCGCTTTGTACCAAACGTGCCTCGAACATTGTGTTGAATCTTTTACGTTAACACCGATAAATTTAGCGTTCTCCAGTGATTCCACGGTAAAAAATGCAGCTGCCGAGAAAAATAGTCCGAAGAAACAACTATACCCGCTTAACTTGTTGTGGCTTCTTTGGAAGTTTGGACTGTTTGGAGGTGGTTACCCGCGCTTTTGTCGGGCGTTCGTTTTAAACGGAAATAGATGGCATTCTTGAGTCATAAGTTTATGGCTCCTGCCAGAGAGAAATCTGAGAGAGGCCATTCCGGTTTTCTTTCTGTTATCGTCAAAATCGCTCGTACATTACCGTCAGTACATCCATTTTCAATTTGAGAACTACGTGACTACATACATTTTTTGACACTATCGATAAAATTGTATCGTCGAAAGTAAATGTGGTTCGTCGCTGTACTAAATCCTCAGGCATCGACAAGATACTATTAAAGACCGACATCCTTGGGAGTTCGCGTTCCTTGAATATTGAAGTGATTAAAAGTTAAAAACTGATAATATTGTACTTATTTTATGATTTATTAATTTAATAGACGTGTTTATGCATTTAGAACTCAATAATACTCGATTTTTCTTTAAAATCGTGATTTCAGTATTATCGTTAAAGCTTTATTATCAACAGAGATAATAACTGCAGAGAAAAAAATTGTAATTTTTCTGCAATATATAGGATATTACAGCTTTACAAAAATGCATATTTATTTATGAAACATTTATGTAATAAAAAAATCATGAATTTAATAATGTATGAGCCAAATATTTATGTTAATGATAGCAAATTTATATCAATTGTCGATAATGTCAGCGTTCTTCAATTATCTCCGGGCCCTTTTTATACTGCCGAAAATTTGCTCAGGGTTGATAGTTTTTAATAGTATCTCGTCGGTGCTTCAGGATAGAAGCGTGCCGACTATTTATAGCAGCCAATAGAATTAGTAGTAGGCTAGTGAAATAATTTCCGCGGCGGAAGTTGGCGCGATAGCCAATCAACGTCTCGCTTTGCTCGGAAGTAGTAGATATATAATTTCTACTGCGCGACAAAAGTTGAACTCAATCCAATTTTATTACATTATTTCTAGAAGTTTTGCATGGTGAGACTGATTTAAGAACATAAAATTTGCGAAAGCCATAAAAGTTAGGACACCGAGTGATGTCTTTTGATTGGTTCCACCTAAAGACCCTAGAAATAAAAGTCCGGCCAAAGATGTCTCCATTCTCATTGGCCAAAAAAGGATATGACGCGACCAATCGTTACTGTTGAAACTTTCTTCCAAGCGCAGCATAAAATATAAAGCATTTAAATAATAGTGAAATGAAAAATAAAGGAAAACTTTCAATTTACTTCTTAATAATTAAATTATTTTATTACGATATATAAAAGCGTGTTTGGATTCCCATTGCAAGTATCATGTCATTCTTGTTCAACTTTTGATAAATAACAAGGATGCAGTGATACATGGGCGGCACTCTGGTTGAAATCTGAACATAACCATGATTGGAATAGGGATGGTCTGTAATCTGTTTTCTGTTCCTGCACTAAACTTAACTAAATTGCACTTGATTAAACTGCACTAGAACTCTTTTTCTCGATTTTGACAAATATCAAATTATCAAACATATACCTTTTTTCTTTTTCATTTTAAGTTTATAGCCACCGAAAACCGATCTCTATGGATTCAGTGATTCAGTCATGACTATTTTGAATGATTCCGATAGCGAGGATGAATTACCGCCGGGATGGGAAGAGAGAACAACGTTAGATGGAAACGTTTATTACGTGAAGTAATCAATGTGAAGTTTGCATGTATCATGATACGTAAGATTAATTGAGATAGACGAGTGTATTTTCATGAAGTATCGTGTTGCAGTCACTACACGAAGGGTACGCAGTGGACGCATCCCAGAACTGGCCGTAAAAAGATCGTCAACGGAGGTTACGTTTGATTTTTTTTTTCATTTCACTTTTATCATGAGCTACGTACAATTAAAGAAATAAGGAACAGAGAATAAGAATTTCAACCTATCAAAAACTGTATTTCGTAGTATGTATATAGGATGCTTTCCAGCAAGAGACACAGATGACAGTGTAACACAGTGAATCATATATATTCTTGTTGTTTGCTAATGTTAAACAAAGGAAGCTTTCCAGTAAGAGACACAAATTGACACAAAAGTGTCAATCCTGTCCTTGTTTGATAATCAGTAAGGAATAAAAACAGAACATGACTCTTGAGTCGATTTTTGCCTCTGCTGGAAAGCTCTCAAAGATGACATGATCATTGAGTCACATTGTGTCACTTGCTGGAAAGCACCGATGGTTTTTTATAGAGCCCATGGAACATATAAAATTTGCTTTCCACTTGCACACAAGTAAAACTGAGTCTGAAGTGAGCCGAGTATTTCATACTCAGATTAATGATGTCATTATTTGCTTATTTTGGTAAAAAGTTATCAAATGACAACACAGGTTTGAATCTCATTTTTAAAGTGAGTTTATGAGACTTACTAAAGCACACGGTCTCGATCTTATATAGATTATAGGCAAAAACGCAGTTAAATCTCACTTGTTAGAATGCAAAAAGAACGCACATTTAACTGAGTTATAATGTCACAAGTGAGAATGATCTGAGAATTGGTGTAAATGGAAGGAGCAATTAAAAATGTAAGACAGTAAGACATAAAGCAATAAAGAAATCGCAACATTGAATTCACTACTGGCTTTCTACTATGATTGGCCAATTTGCTTACTACTTACGTCTTACTGTCTTATGTTTTTATGTGTGCTATGAGCTTAAGTTGAAATTTTAATTATCAGTTCCTTGTTCTTTTGATTGTGCTCAGTCCCTTACATTAAAAAACTTTATCGATGTATTAATTTATTGATCACTTTATATTAGACAAAATTGATATTAAAATAAAAAAAAGAACTTGTTAAAATTATTAAGAATGTTAAAAGGTAACTGTTATAGAATTAAAAGTAAAGATTAAATTTAAAAAATTAAATAGATTTACCACCTGGATGGGAGAGATGTATATCAGATGATGGTAAAGTTCTATATATCGACCATACAAATCGTACAACAACTTACACTGATCCACGATTAGCATTTGCTACTGAATACAGAGAGATGTCTCAAATAATACGACAAAGATTTGATGGAAGTAGTACTGCCTTGGCAGTATTACATGGTCGAGATCTGCGTAACAAAGTCGCTCTTATTACAGGAGCTAATACAGGCATTGGTAAGTGAGAATTATTATAAGAATAGTTATAACATTATTGTACAATTCTATTAATTAGACAAAACTTTCTACAGGATTTGAAACAGCTAGATCATTAGCCTTGCATGGTTGTAATGTAATATTAGCTTGTAGAGATATGGAAAAGGCTAATGAAGCTGTAAGACGCATTCAGCAAGAGAAAGATATTGCAAATTGTGTAGCTTTAAAAATGGATTTATCATCATTGAGCAGTGTACGTGAAGCTGCTGAACAATTTAAGCAGAAATTTAAGTAAATTTTTTAGCAATTATAACAGTAGTTACAATTATTTTGATATATATTACTGTTATTTTTGTTATATAAAATTTTCTAATTTTTCAGATTTCTGGACATTCTTATATTAAATGCAGGCGTGTTTGGACAACCTTATCAACTTACAAAAGATGGTTATGAGACAACGTTTCAAGTTAATCACTTGTCACAATTTTATTTGACGCTTCTATTGAAACAGACTATACAGAGCTCTAATAATCCTAGAATCGTAGTAGTTTCCAGTGAGTCACATAGGTAACTTCTTGATATGTTCTCTTGTATAATGTCATTTATATTGAGAATTTTTGTAACCAGATATACTTTTGATATAGATTTTCATCAATACGAGCTGTAGAAGATCTTCACCAGTTAACTTTGTCTGTACCAGCATACAAGTATTGGGCGATGGCAGCATACAATGAATCAAAGCTCTGTAATATTTTATTCGTGCAGGAACTGGCACGCCAATGGCCCTCTGTAGGCGTATTTGCTTGTCATCCCGGTAACCTAGTATCTACATCTATATCGCGTCATTGGTGGCTGTACCGATTATTGTTTGCCTTAGCACGACCATTTACAAAATCATTGGTATGGTATAAATCTCCTAATTCATTTGAAGCACTATAGATTTAAATTTTGAAGAGTATATGTACTCTTTAAAATAATACAAAGAGGATTGACTGTTTTATCTCCTCAATATTTAGTACATATGTAGATGAATTTATATGATAACATCTTATTCAGTTGCATTTTCTAATACTTTTGTTATATTATTGTGCACTTTTAATTTATGTAATTCATATTATGAAAAATAGGTAAAATAATGATCGAATTACATAAAATTTATTCCAGCAACAAGCAGCGAGCACTATTATATTCTGCGCTACTGCTCCTGAATTAGAGGGTGTAACAGGTAGCTATTTTAACAACTGTTGCCATTGTCAACCGTCGAATGCCGCACTGAATTCTGCATTAGCTACACAATTGTGGACTCTCAGCCAGGATATGATAACAGATGTATTAAAGAGAAATAATTAAATATAAGAATATTTATTATTATCTCAAGTTGTAATTTAAGATGACACCACTCACATCTTGTTCCTAATAATTTTTCACTGTGAGGTTTTTCACCAATGAGGTTATTTTATTTTAAATTTCACCATGATCCTTATCATTGCTCAGTCCAATATGGCGCTTTAGAGCTGTTACATCGTGACGTTTGCTTCGTATAAGAGCTGTGCTTACGAAATAATAATCTACAGACTAGTAGTTTGTACATATGAAAAAACGTAGACTTCTTAGAGAATTGGACTTACTAATTAAAATGTTATTGTTATATGAAAATTGTAATCTTTATTTCTCTCTCTCTCTCACTCACTCACTCACTCACTCATTCACTCACTCATTCACTTTCATGAATTATACGATATTGTTCATGATATCCCATTCAATTTTCTATTACATTTAATTTATGCAGTTCACTTATTGTTTGCATATTTAGGGTCTCATAAAAAAGTCTCTTTCATCATGCAATAATCTTACTTAGAGGTCATTTAAGTTCATGTCTTTCTCCTAATGAACAATGTTTAACCAGCCAGTCGACTGGTCCAGTCAATTAATCAAGTTGTGATTTGTCATTTGGAAACAGACAGCCAGGCACTAAAAACTACAGTATGTTTTCCTTCAGTGATATATAGAATATCCTAAATGTTTTATATTTTTTTCTAAAAATAGGAAGTTAAACTTGATACTACTTTTAATTATAAATTAGTATAAGAATTTTCAAATTTTAAAAATACAAAGAATTTGAAATAGCGATGATCTACTTTGCAAAGTTATAGATTGTTGAATCTCAGAAGCAAAGTTTAAACGAGAAATATTATTTTATGCAAGAAATATTTTAATGTGCTTATGTAATGTGTACGAGAAATTCAAGTTTCATCGAACATATAAAAATGTTTAAACAGATACGTACACATACTTGTAGCTCTATACATAAATTACATTTTTATTATCTTTAAATGTTTATTCTACTACTGATATGTGCGTAACTATTTTGCTAGATAAGTCCATGAATATTAATTAATGTTAGATTGATTGATTGTTAGATTATTGAAAATTGGAAGAATAAAGTTTGCATAAAACGTGCAATTTTTTATCGAAATACTTGATTATTTTTAAACGGGTATTTGAAATTTATAAAAATATATATACAATAAATCAAAGAAAAAGTAAATGAAACAAATGAAACTGTTAATGTTTATCCTGATTGCGTCAATAAGCACTTCTACTTGCAGGAAGTAATCGCAGTATATTGCACAGCCGAATTCAATACTTGCTGGATTCAAACATGCGATTCTCATATCCGTCGAGCTTCTCTAAACATCCGCTCAAATATGAGAATACAATGGATCGAACTGAAGCGTGACTCGAAGCATAGCAAATTAGCTGTGCACTATTGGTGCATTATGTTTTTTTAACATACGAACGTAATATTGAATCGAGTCGGTGTAAGGAACGGGAAGGGATTGAGAATCAATCATACTGAGATTAGTACGTCATCCTTTTTCTTTTTCGTCTTAGTGAACATTGTCGAGAATTATCCGTTAAAAGAAAGAAAGTGCGTCTTGAGGTGAGAAAAATAAAAAAAGAGAAATAGAAAAATATTTAAATAATCTGAATTGCTCACAATTCTCAAAGTAACAATTTTAGACCTTGATAAAATTTCTTTATTTAACCGTAAGAATGAAAAAACATTTGTTCAATATTCATATACAACGTAAAACGGAAAGAAAATGATTTTTGCGAAGTATATGTTATCTATCAGCAAGTTTGAATTACGTAATATTATCGGTAAAACTTTAGAAAAAATTGGCGACCTCATTGATTTCAATGACCTCGATACATATTATAGAAATAACATTACATTTCTGCTATACATATACAATTTAAATAATATTCCCTCTGCCAACGTTCAACTTTTCATGCGAAGTGTAGTCCATTTCGCTTCCTCCTTTATCTAGGGGAAATATTACTAAAATATAATACTTTGTGTTCAAAAATTGCGTGCTATTTATAAGAATTGTTTTATTTATAACTTTTTAATAAATAACAAGCGACGGAAAATATCAATGACCTTGACTTTCTTGAGGGTTTGTGTTTTCAAAGCGGAGAATTTGTATTAAAAAATTCTCTACTTTTAAAAACACAAATTCTCTGCTCTAAAAATACAAACATTATATAAGAAAATAATTTGCATTTTTAACCCTATCTATACACTTCTTCTTTCTACCTCATTCTTTTTTTCTACCCTTGATATACACTCGAGATATCCTATATACTAGAATCCCATCCATATTTGTTGCCGTAATTTCCATAAAAATGGACATATTTCATTTAATTTTTTTTTCAATCAATGGAGAATTGATTAAGGAATAAGTCTACAATATATAAAAGTCGATAGAATAAGTCGATAGATTAAGTTCAGAAACAGTTCAGAAACACGAAAAAATCTCGATTTAGCAAATTGCACTAGGATTTCTGGAACACAGTGTGCATAGCTATAGGGTTAAAGCAGAGAATGTGTTTCATCGGAACAGAATCGTTTATATTGTCAATTTTATTTGTTAATATCTTTTTAATGAAGGATGAGCGACGGTTAAAACTTGTGGGAGGTCACTCAGGATAACATATGTCAAGGTCATTGAAATTAGTGAGGTCGCTAATTTTCTAAAGTTTTACCAATGATTCAATACAAAGTAATGCAGATTTAGGACAAAACTTTTTTAAGCATATAAAAAAATTCTTAATAAGTATGTCTATTGTTTATTGTATAATAACACTATCCGACACGGATTTTAGAATGGAACCAAATGATTCTTATAGATTTTTTGTTGCTGAAAATGAAATTGCTCCATCACGTCACATTTTTGAGACATATAATACATTAGCTCAAAAGAACAAAAATGTCATTTTTGGTACTTTTGCATCAATTTTCTCAAAAACTTGACGCAATTTTACAATTTTATCTACGAATTTGTTTTCAGCGATCAAAAATCTGTAAAAATCACTTGGTCCCGTTCGTTTAGAAAAATAGTTTAAATTTGTCAGACAATATATAATTAACGAAATTTCTTACGATAATCTAAAATATACTGTGCCAGCAGCTTTTCCTTCTTTTGTTGATGCATCTCTTTATTTAAATTCTGCTTAAATAATAGGTCAAAGAAAAATTGAAACAAATTCGAAATGTATTGTACATATATAATAGTCATTTTGAAATAATAATATACTATAACAATACAAATCGTAGTAATTTTTAATTTTAAATATTAATTATTTATTATAATTACATTAATTTCTTTTATAGATCATTTTTTCTTTACATAATATTTATATATAACGATATATAACATCTAATTTCATGTTTACATTTAACAACACTTAACGCAATATACATTTTTTCTTATTTTGTGCTTTCTCTCTCTCTCTCTCTCTCTCTCACACACACTCGTTTTTATCATAATTGTTTTGCTTCAATTTTTTATAAAACAGAAGCGATCTCGTTTTATATACATATATGTATGTGTATAATTTAAGGTAAATTACACAGGGTTGGCAAAAGACAATGTTTTTTTTATTTAGAACAAAACATTATGTTGCTTTTAAACATGCTTTTTCATGCTTCATACATGCTTTAAATAGTATTATAAAAAAATGTTTAAAACACGTGATTTTTACCAACCCCGGAATTACGTACTGATGAATTAAGGACGTGTAATAATTTTTCTTAAAACAAACTACTCCACTTGTATCGAGTGTGATTTGATGTGTGTGTATGTGTGTGCGTGCGTGCGTGCGTGTGTGTGCGTGTATTATATGTGTGTATATATACAGAGTCGCATTTTAATTTTCGCATCAAATATCTCAATATCTCAAAGTATAAAAGATACGGGAAAATGTTTCACACAAGAGTTACGTGACTTCGAGAGGTACATAAGATGATATCATTTGACCTTGGATGGCGTAGTTAAGGTCAGGGTATTTTACATTTTTTAAATAGAACCTGCCATTTTTCATTACACATTCTTCGTAGCTTACCTCGAGACTTTTCAAAATACTATAATGAAATATTTTTTTACTAAGTACTTTTCGAGTTATAAGGCTTGAAAGTTATAGTATCACCGGTGTCAGCATTATTCAAGGTGTCCGACCGACAGCTAACTCGAAGCTGTATAACTCGAAAAGAACTTAATGAAAAAATACTTTATCATAATTAATAAAGTAATATTTTGTCATACTTTGTCTGAAACATTTTTCCGTAACTTTTATACTTTACAAGATATTTTGATGCGAAAGTTAAAATGGGACATCCTGTATGTATATATATGTATATGTATGTATAGTATATATACACATATATGTATACACATGCACATAATATATATGTCTACACATAATATATATGTCTATAGGATGTTTCGAAATTTGAGAGTAATAGTATCATGAAATTTCGAAATTTCGTGAATTAAGTAATAAAAGTAAAAATTAAGTAATAAAAGTAAGTTTTTCTTTCGTCAATTTCGTTTAAAATTCAACTAATCATAAGCTTGGTTTAAAAAATTATCTGTCCATATGACGTGCGTGCAATGATATTAGATACTAAATAAAACATTGGCGCTATATGCACATTATCACACGGACAGATCACTTTCCTGTCAACATTTATGATTTGTCAACTTTAAACGTTTTTATTTAAAAACCTACTTTACGGAAAAAAATTCCTTATACTTTTATTACTTAACTTTTCACTACACTGAGAAAAAAAGTTGCTGTTTCAAAAAAATATTAATTGATTCAACTAAATGTAGCGGTCACGGACTGTCAAGCAAATATTTGTTAATTTAACTAAATATTTGTTAATTCAAATAAATAACATGTTTTAAATTACAAGATTTTGTTAATCTAAATATATAAATATTTGAACTAAATAATCATTACGAACTAAACGCATTTAGTCAAGTTAACAACTTTTTTTTCTCAGTTCTAAGTTCACGCTGTAGTATTACTTCCGAATTTCGGGAGATCCTGTATATTGGCGGTGTTCCGATATACACAATCAATACTGAAAATCTATAGTTTACGTTACATATGTAAATTATATATCAATATTAGCAGTATATGGCAATATGTACTGTATATATACATACGTGAACGATTAAATTTGTATAGAACACCGATGTATATTTAAAAAAAATAAAAATCTGCTAATAGGATTCATCGATAGGATTGATAGTCAAATTTTTTATCAAACGTAATATTACCTGATTTTTTAATATTTTCTAAAAACTAAAAGAGATTTTAAATTGGATATAAGAGAAATTGAACCTTGCTGCAATTCCTATTAAGCAATTCTATTAGACGATTATTTACATTCTAAATCGTAAAGATGTTATTACTATAATTAGCGCCATACATAATATTAATTGTTAATATCTCTGTCTTCTTAATATCTATTACTATTTATCTATTATGCATATAGAATTATAAAGCACACACTTACGCAAATCAACATTCAATATATATGTAAAACAAATAAAATTCTTTTAGTACATATATTGTATATATATATATGTATATACTGATATACATATATATTTCATATATATGTATATTATATATCATCATGTATACACATAAGTATATACCATTAGAACCTTCTATATAATAAAACAAATATGTAAGAGAAATTTTTTAATGTTATTTCTTCTTTATACATTTATCGTAACGTGTATGAAATTTTTGGAATAAAGATTCAACAGATATTATTGCTTTTATATATTGCACTAACATCTGTTTTCACGAATCTGCACTACCAGTGCACTATAGGGATATTTTTAAGAGATATATATTTAATGTTTAAAAGCTCGACGAACATAAGAAATGTTTAAGTGTTCTTCTGAAGAATCGATGCAGACGAGCTACTCATTTTCTCGAAGAAATCCTATTTCATCAATTCCTTCGCGTTCGTTCCTTCAATTACCCGCTTAAGTAGCCTACTCTCGGATCTTCATCGAAATTGGACTCGTAGAAAGCTCTTCGCGAACAAATTGCTCGGAGTGGTACAAAACTTTGATTACTCATCAATATTTTTTACAATAGCATTTTATAAGAAATTTACGCGAAATTGGGATTATAATATATTATAATGTTTAAGCTAATAATATTAGAAGAGTATTGTACGTAGCACTTTGTCATAATTTTAGAAAATTATTTTTATTTGTTATGTAAAAAATCCTAATTTGTAAATGGTTTTGAAAAAAATAGTCACAGTTTTATAAGAAAATATATGTGATGTAAAATTAATTTTAGTACTTCTTGGTTTTAGCTTTACCGTTACTTTGTTAACTCACGCTACATGCATAAAAATACATATCTGCAACTAATAATCACATATATGCAACGTAAAATCGTGTAGAATATAATATAAGTTGTAATAATAACTCAATACATATACAAATATATATACTATTATATATGTTTATATGTAATAATAGTATAAATTATAATTGTAATTTAATGCATAATACAAAGTTGCACACGAACACTGGTTATCTTCAATTGAGTAGCAACAAATGATTTAATAGTTTTATTTTGATGGTTCTTTTTGACGATTATTTTATAATCATAAATAACTTTTTAAGATTATTACGATAAATTTAATAATTAACGGTCATACAATGTATGCAATTATATAATGTATACAAAAATGTATAAAAATATTGTATTTAAAATATTTCTATCAATTATAATTCTTTAAAAAATAATTTACCAATAGTTTGGCGCTGAAAAATGTTGTTTATTTAAAAAAATCATTTTAATTCTATGTATCTAGCATAATATTTATCCGAGAATAACCAGTTCTTATGCGAATTTTAATACTTCACGAGATATGTATTGCGGATTTTAATATTAATATAACAGACTAATAATTATAACAAAATTATGTCTTTTTACTAAATTGATATTGTCAATTAAATATCGCTAAGATAATCCTTTTTATTATAAAATATCTTTTAAAAATTAAAACTTACTATTAAATTATCAGAAATATATAATTACAATTTACATAAAAAAACTGTTAATGTTATATCACAATTTGTTACTATTTAAGAAATTTAAATTATTAACATAATAATAAGGTTGATAGGTATATACATCAAATTTAATAATACAAAATAATCTAAATTTCCTCTCTTTTCCTATCTCTGATTGTTATTCTTTCTAATAGAAAAAGAAGAGACAGTAAATATTTAAAATATATAATTATTATGATCAAGTAAATTATTTATTATTAAATGCAATATATAATAATAAAAATTTATAATATACCTATACAAAGAAAAAGCACTTGCCACTTAAGTATTAAATTGGGAGAAAACATTCTAATTAATTAAATATCGAATTATCTATTTTAATTTATAAATACGAATATGTACATATATAATGTTTGTTATATTTTTAATATATTATTTCGATATGTTCTTTTAAATTAATTTATAACCTAAGATATTTAATAATCCATTTTACATGAAATATTAAATAATGTTGAATTACAGACAAAGTTAATGATAATTGTAGAGTAAGTCTTAAGGAATTTTCTTTTTATGAATAATAAAATCATTTTAAAACTCATTTTGAAAAATAATGTTTATTTTGTTTGTATTTTTAATTTATTTTTGATTTGGACTTTATTATATTCATATAATAAAGCCCAATGTCAGAGTTAAAAAAAATTTTTTTCGTTTATTTACAAATATTTTATATAAACAATATATTTTATTTTTGGAAGTTGATGAAATAAAGATTTGATTCTCGCTTAGTTTATTTCAATATCCTCATAAATAGAATTTAAAAAAAATGAAATATATTATTATAGATGGGTTTTATTCGGCCCAGATATCTTTTATTTGCTTTAATTTGTAACGTATAAGTAGGATGTGTTGTTATTCCGTTAATTAGCTATTGCAAATTATTATTATTCTTATTGTGTGAAAAATCACTGTCATTTTTTAATCTAGTATTATACAATATTATTTTAAAAATAAGAATAAATTATTAATTAATTTAAATATTTCATGTGAAACAGATTAAATTGTTAAATTAGGATGATATATATTTAAGTATATTTAGAATTTTTCCTCTTTGGTATTTCAGTACACTTTAAGTTATAACGTAAATAATACAACATCCGTTTTTTATTTTATTTTATATCGTTTGAATGTAGTTGTACATATATCAAAAACATAATTAGTTTATATCTAAATGTTATATTAATTTTCTACTCGCAATAATTTTTCCTAATTTTTATTTGCATTTTTTAACTGAGCGCATCAGTTATGATAGCCTAATTAACACGCGTGCAAACAAAATTTAGTTTGGCTGTGTGCAAAAATTGTTTAAAACATTTACATCAGAAACTCGAGTATATAGTGGGTCACAAAATTAATTATAAACTTAATTTATATTTTAAAAACCTAATATAAATTTAATATAAATACAATTTCTATCGTATAAATATGATTATATAATATAATTTTATTTCTTCCCTCTTCTCTCTCTTTTCATTTTTTATTAATTAAAAGCAATTACCAATTGTTTTATTTTTAATTATTAATAATTTTTATGATTAATAATTTTGCTAAACGTGTAAACGTGTAAATGTATATATTAACTTTACACGCAATCACCTCATATTTATGCGATTGAAAATTTAAAGTAATCTTAAAAATGTATATATAAAACATTTATACATAAAATAAAATTATTGTATAATAGTAAACATGATTAATAATTATCTTGCATATCTAAGAAGCATTAAGCTTACAAGATGTCACATAATTGACAATTACATTTCATTTTTTAATCAATTAAGTATTTTCAATTGGCAAATTAATTTTACTACTACAGATTGTCCTTCACATTAACTGCATGTTGCAATAATTGGGATTTATCGACGATTTGTGAATTTATTGAATGTCAAGTCTATATATATATTAATTATATCTTGTCAACCTTTTATGTTAATATACTTTTAATACACGTTTGATAAATTTAATAAAGAGAGAAAAATCAAAATATAAAACATTTTCTCACTTGTTTAAATGTCGTCTTTATATATTAATGCGGTTTACTTTTGCTAAATAATTTTTGTATTTAGTATAAAATAAAATTTTTTTATAAATAAAACATTTATTATTGAGTTACCTACAGAAAAAAACAATTATAGTTGAATTAATAAGATATATTTGGTTAAGCAAATTTTGATGGAAATAAATAAAATTCTTGGTTACTGCAATCAAATGTTTTTGTATGTAATCAGACCGTTTGGATGTGATACCGATTTGTGCATACAGAATTTGTGCATACAGTATGGAAATAATATCCAAATACCTGAAAATTATTATTATTATTATTATTAGAGAAAAAAATTTGTTTAAATTAACGTGGCATGTGTATGATTAAAAAAGTATTGGTGAAATAGAATTTCTACAAGAATTAAAAATTAAGATTCTTTTAATTCAAAATATAATAAATATACAAAATCAAGGCAATAGGAATCTACTCTGTACTTCGTGCGCTAACAATTGATACAAATATATAAATATAACTATAAGAACGAGCTGTCTCGTTTTTCGTTTTATTCGTCTCGTTCTTAATTTTAAGAGATGATAATATATTATTAATTATTATTATTTAACCTAACAACTTATTATATTTATATATTTATGTATCAATTGTTAGCACACAAAGTACAGCGCAGATTCTTATTGCCCTATTGATTTTGTATATTTATTGTATAGAATTTCTAGTTATAATGATTGAATCTCCTGTGGGCAGTATGTATGTATGTATGTATGTATGTATGTATGTATATACGTATATATGTATGTATATATGTATATATGTATGTATGTAGCATATCGCCGTAATATGGAAAAGATAGAGTTTTATTTCTTATAAATAAAAAATCACACAGAATAAAATAAAAATTGCAGAGATCACCAATGTTCTAATAAAATGATTCTTTAAACACGAGTCCTCAAAATTGGATTTAAAGATAAAATAAATTTTTTATGATTCTTATTTATAACGCCTACAGTTAATTAAAATTGGCTATGCTGCTAAAGTTCTTGGTATCCACATATTATCACTGAAAAGCTACTACATATTATTAATAAGATATTAATAAGATATTACTATATATATATTTTATATTGAAAAGTTTTATTATTTTTAACGCGCGGCCAAATTTGTCTAGCTTAATTAAAATTATGGATCATTCATATTTTACCAGACAACAATCTAATTATTATATATACATATTTTAAGTTAACTCAACCAATTTTTTCAGTGTAGGTATTTCTACAAAAGCTAAAATCTTAATTCTAAGTTTCGATCTTTATCGAAAGGTCCAAAAAGTTTGAAAGAAACATTTTCTTTTTATTTTCTTTACATTTTTGTATATTTTTGTATATCTACCCTGTAAAAAGGTTCATGGACATTAATTTATACTAACTTATATCTAGGTGTAGATCCTTAGAGCATCAAAGTTTGGCTTGCTTGTAAAGAATTGACCGATCTCAGTTAGCTTATTTATTAACAAGCAAACATAATGAAGATTTACTTCTTTTAAACACAGTAAATTATGCACATATGATGCATTTACTTTGATAAAAAATTATTAACTGCTTTGCTAATTATTAATGACTAAACATTCATCTAACATTAATATTAAATTATAAGAAAATTAATCATTCATAATCAGTTGTTTTTATCAATTTCGTTTTTTAACTGTTTATATATCTGCTAAATCTGAATCTTTTTTCTCAATAAAATATGCAAGTAATAAAAAATGTTTTTCCTTAAATATATATATTTCTAACACGCTGCTATAAACAAAGGTTTTTCCTTTTCTATTTTACTTTTAGTTGTTACTTTTCCATTTTAGTTTTTTTTTTGTGAAAAGTAGGTACATCTCATTTTCTAAATGCTCCAAATAAAATTTAAAAAATTTCTCTGTTTATAAAGACATAATGAGTTTCCTGATTACATTAATCGCCAGAATTTATTCTATCCTATGCAACTTAATAATAGTAATAATAATATTTCTTTATTTCTATTTTTTTATTAAAATGTACTGCAACTTTTAACCATAAATAAACAACAACTTTTTTAGAATTTTTACCTTTATTATAATAATTATTTTTCTATTATTTCATTTGTCACATTTTTATGTCTACATTTTTATGTCATTTGAAAATAATATCTGAAGATACGCTAGTGTCTCGGCGTAAGACAAGCGAAGCGTCATGGCGCGAGACATCATTGTAATCGTTGAAACCCATCTCTATTAGACTAGTATTTTTTTTGTGCAAATTGAAAGAAATGCAATAAATATATATTTAATATGATTGGAAACGAGACCGTTTATATTAAAACTTTAAATACGAAGCGCCTTACCGGTCCGAGTGTTAAGATGAAATATATATTTGTTATTTATTGACTTTATATTTGGAAAATATTTCTTATTTTATTTTATTTTTTACTTCTTTCCGATATTTTATATTCGTTTGTTTCTATCTATTCAGTTTCTCATTTTATTCAAAACAATTGTTAAAAAACGCAAACGTTTTCTGGAATACATTAATATTAGAATCTAAAAAGAATAATTTGTCTTGAAATACGAGAGGTTGAAATAAGAGAGGTTTTAATAAAAGAGGTTTTATTGTTGATTCGAATATATGCGATAAAAGATATCTCTTTTGCAATCTAAATATTCTGTCCAAAAGAATTACTTTTTGTAATATAACATGACATTAATACAATAATCTTTTCTCTTTTGTTTTTTTTTAATAGTAATTGACATAATGTCTGAAAAGCAATTTGAAAGAAAAGTTGAATAAGAAAAGAAATAAGGAATTTCTGACCACACACACGCACGCATGCACGCATGCAACGCATGCACACAGAAAGAATTCTTTGTCATCAATTAATCATATCGATCTCTTTCATTTCACTTTTATGTATTGTACACAATTTTATATATTGTACACACACACACGCGCGCGCGTATATTTTAAATTCTCTTTATAATATTGATTTAAAAGTGATTAATACGTAGCAACGTCAAGTAATAAAATCTGTCAAATAAGACCACGATACGCAAATTTTACATTACAAATGTACATTACAAATGTACACGTAATGTACCTTTCAACATTTTGATCGGTAAAATATAACTCAATAAAGTAAATGGAAGTTTTTGCGATATTTAAACGTACGTTATATAAAAGCTCGGTAAAAAGAATATGCTATATTATAATAAGAAAAGTTGTAAAAAAAATATGTGTAGAGCCACTCTTGTAACTACCATAAATAATTACAAACATTTCTTGTATATTTTTGGTCATGCCATCATACACAGGCTAAATCACAAGTATGTTTTAAAATTTCATAAGCGTATTTGTGAAAAAAAAGGAAGAACAAATGTTCTTATAAACATTAAATCACAAATTTTTTATTATCGAAATAATGACCACAAATACAGTAATATCCAATGATTTTATTTTTAAAAATTTTAGAGGGGTATTTTTTTGTTTATATGAAATATTGAAAGTGATCCTTTATCATTTTGCACATACGTCTGAACATGTGTGTGTGTGTGTGTGTGTGTGTGTGTGTGTGTGTGTGTGTGTGTGTGTGTGTGTG
>NW_017305988.1:2843254-2845364 GCF_001594115.1 Trachymyrmex septentrionalis | reverse complement strand
TGTGTGTGTGTGTGTGTGTGTGTGTGTGTGTGTGTGTGTGTGTGTACACATACACATATAACTGGCGCATTTGTGTAAATTAGGATTTTATTTATTTTGGTAATAAAATATTTAGAACATAATATTCATTTTATATCATAATATTCAGAACATTTGTACTTTCGTTTTTTTTTTTCCAGAAATATGCTTATATAATTTTAAAACATACTTGTGACTCACATTGTACATTCTGCACTATACTATCATGTTATACATGCATATTAAACTTTTAATAGCAAGATTGAGATTTATATTTCAGAATTAAATAATGTAAAATGTGTCTTAATTTTTTATTATATAAATCAACTGCATTTCTTGTAATTTTAAAAGATTTTTCTACTTGTGTTTATTACTATGTTTCATTACCTCTCTCAATATATTGAAAGTTATCAAAAACCTTTTTCTATACATTTGAGATATTTCGTGATAGTATAAATTGTTTTAATCTCAAAATATATTTATTTATTGCATTAATTATCGGCCGAGTTGTTCGACGCAAGGTGCGACTCACGATGCAATTATATTTACAATTAGTATAAACTTGCCAATGCGTAACAAGTGGCTGTTTGATATCATTCTTTTCGATTTTCAAAGAGAAACCTACAATCCATTAAAGTTTTTTAGATTCAAAGATTGCGTCTTGTGACGGATTTGAAGTATCCGATTTATATGCAAGCATACATCTTCTTCGATCTATAATATCACTGCTGTAACCTTCCAAAGAGAACATACGAAGAGAATAAAATACCATTTCCATGTTTATATGAGCAGATGGGAATTTGTATTTTTTTTTTAATATTCTCTTTTTATTCGTTTTTGTTCCTTTTAGCCGCTCCGAAAATTACAAAATAATCATTATCAGCTAAATTAAATGTTAATTGTTACTCTAATTTATAATTGTTAGAAAAGAAAATTGTTTGTATATATGTGTTAATGGAAACATATAAATTAAAGTGAGAATGTCATTGTACATACATATTTATATTTTTTACTTCTATTAGATATGTGACTTTGTATTGTATACAAATCATGATATTTTTATCGAACCGATATTGTAAAACTCAAATAGATTAAATTCTTTATAAAACCGAAATAAGAATAAAGATTATACATATATGTATATAATTACAATTTAACAAAAATATAATCCTTCCTTTTATCTTTTCCTCTTTATTTTTTTATATTATAAATGTTAATGCCAGAGTGGAATAAATATGTTTTCCAGTTTTATCCCGATAACAAATTTTTAATATAAAAATATATACAAATATATAAAAATATGTATAATTTAAACATACATATGTATATGTAAATATAATTGTATATAAAATATACCTATATATGGCTATATGTATGTTTCAATATTTCTTTCTTTTAAAATTTTTCTTTAGAGAGAGTATAAGAGAAATAATAATAATTAAAAAAATAATCAGAACAAAAAAAAATGAAAAAAGTAACGAATTTCGCATTTTTACAAAAAATCAAGTTTAAAGACAAAAGAAAAAATTACCTACATATAATCATATATGTATATGTATATATATTTTTAATCATATTTTTTTTCGACAATTTTTTCCTCATTCTTTCAAACTTAACTTTTTGTAAAAAAAATAATGTACAAATTATGTTTCTAAATATTTTTTCTTTTTATCTTCTCATGATCATTTTTCTCTCGTACAAAGAGAAATTTTACAACAAAAAGAAACATATATGTGGATAAATAATATGAAGCGAGTGTTACATCGATATGAATAAATCAAATTTTTAATAAGAACCCATATCCGAACGAAGCGAATCTTAGTAAATACATATTTTGTGTGTAAATTTATATACATTCTGATTTTGTATATCGTGCGCTGAAATGTTTTACCGGACTTAAAATGTATTTAACAGCAGAATCACATGAGGTGATAAGTAATATTTCTATTCTGGTTCTGCTCATAAATACGTTTTAAGTAAGTCCACAAAAACATTTCGGCACGCAGAATCAGAATGTATATAAATTTACACAAGAAATATTTACGTACTAAGATCTGTTTCGACAAAAAATAAAGGATTTATCTTATTTAAA
>NW_017305988.1:2841741-2843154 GCF_001594115.1 Trachymyrmex septentrionalis | reverse complement strand
CGTAATTATAATTATTTATATTTATATATATATATATATTTATATATTTATAAGTATATATTCTTATATAAAAAAATTTTATCGGCATAGACTATATAGTATTTGTAATAAAAAAGAAATTTATTCTATTTCAAAATATGTGTTAATAACAACCATTGCCATCAGTATCGCCTTGTAGATTTTTAAGCTTAATTTCTGTTGGAGTACATTAAAATCGTCTTTTTTTGTCTATATTTTAAAATAAAACAAGAACGATAAAAAGATAATGACCAGTAGTAGTTTGGACTCTGCTTCTATCGTAGCACTCTTCCCCGGGAGTCTTCATTTTTACTGATTTATCTATTTATTACTTTGGCCCTACTCCTTCATTCTCTCTCTTTCTCTTCTATATTTTTTGTTCCCACCTTTGCTGATTTTATAAATAATTAAATTTATAAAAATAATACATAACTAGAGCATGTCCTGATTTTTATATACATATTTCGATTTTACAAAGCTATCGAAGCACATGAAACTCTCTGGCACGCACATTTGTAAATTTTTATTCTTTTACTGAAATATGTGCTAAAAATAGTCCTGTCGCAGCTAGCAAAGAGCAATGAACGAATATCCCCGTTGTATTCACGAAATTTGCTACGACATATAATCACAGGACTTGCTGTTCTTGCAAAATATGAAAACATTGTAAAATGAGAAAACATTCTTGAACGTTTACACATGCAATAATAATAATAATATATATAAATATCAGAAATAATTACTATTTAAATATTTTTCTGCAATTATAATTATTAAATTATTAAGCTAATTTTGATTATATATTATATAAGGAAGAATTATATAAGGAAATATATGGATATTTATCAAGAAATAAAGACATAGCTATATTGAATAAAGTTATAGTTTAGGAAAGAAAACTATAATTTGTATAATTATATTTCTGCTAAAGAATTCAGTTAAACATTGGACAATAATTTTTGTCTATATAAACTAAAATACTTAAAAGTATTTTTAATAGTTTTTAATATAAATAACATTTTTTTCAAAAATCCCGCATCAGTCTATTGAACACGCTTACGCGTGTTTGCAGTGTACATATACTTGTTTTTGTATATTATTGAAAAACAAATGGGCAAAGACATATTAATGTACATATATAATTTTGATTCATAATTAATAAATTAAAATATTGGAGTGAATTTTACGACAAAGTTACAAACGCATCGATAAAAATTCAAAGTTTTTACGGATCGTCAATTACATAATAGTGGTAGAAACTGCGTCACTTGTTGCATATTTTTGCTGTGTAAAACAAGTCTAACAAATAATAAAAAGTATTTATCATGTTTTCCAATTCTATTAAAATTGTTTATAGATGTAGATGTAGTTTATAGATGTAGAATAGCATTTTAC
>NW_017305988.1:2815105-2841694 GCF_001594115.1 Trachymyrmex septentrionalis | reverse complement strand
TCCTGTCGCAGCTAGCAAAGAGCAATGAACGAATATCCCCGTTGTATTCACGAAATTTGCTACGACATATAATCACAGGACTTGCTGTTCTTGCAAAATATGAAAACATTGTAAAATGAGAAAACATTCTTGAACGTTTACACATGCAATAATAATAATAATATATATAAATATCAGAAATAATTACTATTTAAATATTTTTCTGCAATTATAATTATTAAATTATTAAGCTAATTTTGATTATATATTATATAAGGAAGAATTATATAAGGAAATATATGGATATTTATCAAGAAATAAAGACATAGCTATATTGAATAAAGTTATAGTTTAGGAAAGAAAACTATAATTTGTATAATTATATTTCTGCTAAAGAATTCAGTTAAACATTGGACAATAATTTTTGTCTATATAAACTAAAATACTTAAAAGTATTTTTAATAGTTTTTAATATAAATAACATTTTTTTCAAAAATCCCGCATCAGTCTATTGAACACGCTTACGCGTGTTTGCAGTGTACATATACTTGTTTTTGTATATTATTGAAAAACAAATGGGCAAAGACATATTAATGTACATATATAATTTTGATTCATAATTAATAAATTAAAATATTGGAGTGAATTTTACGACAAAGTTACAAACGCATCGATAAAAATTCAAAGTTTTTACGGATCGTCAATTACATAATAGTGGTAGAAACTGCGTCACTTGTTGCATATTTTTGCTGTGTAAAACAAGTCTAACAAATAATAAAAAGTATTTATCATGTTTTCCAATTCTATTAAAATTGTTTATAGATGTAGATGTAGTTTATAGATGTAGAATAGCATTTTACGGAAAGTGTTTACC
This sequence comes from Trachymyrmex septentrionalis, assembly GCF_001594115.1. Taxonomy (NCBI): domain Eukaryota; kingdom Metazoa; phylum Arthropoda; class Insecta; order Hymenoptera; family Formicidae; genus Trachymyrmex; species Trachymyrmex septentrionalis. The sequence goes on along the minus strand of NW_017305988.1, from coordinate 2,840,841 downwards.
TACTACGTAGATTTAACACATGTGTATGTATCTACTATTTTTTATTACAAATAATTTAAAACAAATAACTATATTTTAAAAATTTAATTACAATTTTGACATAATAGTAGTACTTTACAAAAGAATGAAAGGAAAAAAGTATATTAAAAAGTTATGTATATATACACATATATTGATTTCTATTTTTTTTCAAGCTCGACAACTATAGTGTGGAATCGTGGAAAACTTCACAAAATTTAGCTTAGTGTGGAAATTCACATTCAAAAAATCAAAGAATTGGATTAAGAATCAAATATGATGCAAAAACGACTAAGCAAACTTGTCCAACTTGGCCGTACTACTACATATCGATATAAGGATGCATCGAAGGACATGAATAATAACTTTGAAGCAATTAATAAATTCATTAGTAGAATCGACGCAAACATTATTAACAAATAAAGTTTAAAGAATAATGTTTAATTTCTGCTATATACTGACGAATTTTCACACAAAGGGAAGATACAGAATAGTTTTTAATATTGTATATGGTAGGAATAAGACATTGTTTTTTAAACTTTATTTGTTAATAACTTTAGAACAAACAGCCACCGCCACTTAAAATCTTTTGAATATCATTCAGAGTCATGACCTCGATAACATATGTTGAGATCAAGGTCATTGACGCGGTATCCGTTAATCCGAATAATTATCTAGATCTGTGATAAATATTACATGTTCGAGAACTAATCGTACATAAAAAGATTAATATTAAATTTTAATCATTTAATAAAACCATTCATCTACTTAATGTCTATCTAATTTTTACAATTTTAAAATTTTCTGTTTCTCTTTTCATGGATCATTCAGTCTGATTGAAAAAAAGGAATTCAGTACTTAGGAAGCACGTAATATTCATTAAATTAAATGAGAAATATTTTAGGCGTGCATGCGCATGTGTGGGTGCGTGCACACGCACAGAAAATTATTGTACCATATTTTTACCATATTGCCGCTTAATTACAAAAATTTCAAGTATTCTTCTTTCATTTCCATGCACGCTTTATAATTTCATCTTTCTTTGCTTTATTATTTCTCTCAGAAATTCAGATTTCGTATCACTTAATGAACATACTCTGTTTATTTTGAGTTCTTTTTTAATCATTATGTTAAAAATATACTATATATTTAAAAGCAGTTTTAATTTTGTCTATAATTTTATTTTGCATTTTAAGTAAAACATTTATTTATTTCTATGCATTACTAATATTTCCATTTTTAATAAATATTATAGATTTATGATTATATTTACTTAAAATATTCTCTCATTTTCTTCATTTTCTTCATATTTAACAGAAACTTCGTGTTACGTTTAATGATAAGTTTTAACAAACTATTATTTTTACAAATTGCTTTTTTGGTAATTAATCTACATAAAATTGAAATATAAAAGTTCAAATTTTACAAAGTTTGTCATCTGTAGGTATATCGTCTAATTGATAAGTTGTTGTATAAAAAATAAAGGGAATGTGATAAAAAAATATAACGAATTATTATTTATAGGTAATTTTTTTATAGTATAACGAAAGAAAAAAATACAAAAAGGATTGTTAACAAAAAGCATTTTATTTTAACATGCCATTATTTATAATTAATGTTAAGCTATTTTTCTTAGATTTATACATATAAGATAATTTCTCACTTATAAATTTTCTAATCTAAAAGCATAACAGAAAAGGAGGATCTATATATAAATTTATCATTAGAAATTATAGTACTAACACAAAAACGAAATATTTTATTTTTGTTTATTTGTTTACTGTATCTTATTTTCTATTCTTTATATTTTTGCTGATACGATATGTAAGGATGCTGTATTTAATAAAATAATTTAAAGTAATACTATTAACAGTATATCTGTAGACTTCTTTATTAATACCTTACTTACTACACGCTCTTATACCACCGCTAATAATAATAAAATAATGGTATTCAAAGTTTACTTGTGTTTTGTATTTCCCAAAATTTTCCGTTGGAGAATATAAACATCAAAAGATATTGTTTGAGTACACTAATGGGTATTTACGTATACAGAATACATTTCAAAAATATAGTTCAAAATTTTACAGAATTTCGTAGTATAATATGTAAGTGAAAGGTTATTAATAACTGCACGATTTTATCTCTCTTATAGGAAGCGTTTTATGTTATTTTTTTTACACATTTGATGTTTTTCAATACGCATTTGATGTTTTCCAATTTAAAAAATCCTTTGAAATTCTCTTTCCAAAATCCTCTTGCTTTATTTTTAAATATTTTCATTAGCACAGACGATAAAATATTTTATTAGACAGATAAAATGCGTATCTGCTGCTACTTTCGGTAGAATAACAATTTGCCATTTTTAATAAATTTATATCTTAAATTACGTAAGACCCGGTTGTACTAACATTACTTTGACTTTAAGCAAGACATAAAACTCTGTCTCTGTCTCGTTTTAAAGCGAAAGAGAGACAGAGACAGAGTTTTAAGTCTTGCTTAAAGTCAAAGTAACGTGCAACCAGACAAACTAGTTAACAAACTGATAATCTCAACTATCATATGTCTATTAAGATTATGTTCGAGCAGTTAAGTGATGAACGTTTATGTAACAAAGTATTATAGTATTACGATAGATAGAATAATCCTTTGTTTTCATATCGTAAATGATGAATATTCATGAAGATAGATAATTGAATGTATTAAAATACATAAATCATTGTTTATTTAGAAAGGATCAATTTGTATGTTAATTAAATATTTTTTATTCAATGCAAGAAAATTTAACAAGCTTGTAAAATATCGAATTTCTTTTTCAAAATATTATATAAATTATTAATAATTTTAAATTTATAATTTTATTTTCTGTTAAATAATTAATATTTTATTTGCGCGATACAAAGTAAAAGCATTAAGTTATAAGAACACTGGACAGATACAATCGTGCTACTGCCAATTGAAATATGCAACATACATATTTATGACATATTCGATTCTCTCTCTTTCTGTCTCTTCTTATATTTCCATCTCTATTTTTATTTTTACATTTATTTCTGTCTTTTTATTTCACAAGTATACATGTTACTTGAATATCAAATAAAAATAATTTTCTCATCTCACTTTTTTATACAAAAATATAGGAACATTTAAAGTTTCTATATAAATCGCATAAAATTTACTAATCCTATTTTGTGACTCAAGTAAGAACGATCTATCTGCAATAGAGATGTACTACTTAAATATTAAACTAATTATAGAATATTTTATTTAAATATAAAATTAATTTCATTCGCCATCTATCTATAGAATTTAATATGAGAATTTAATAAAGATTCTAAAAAATTATTATCATTTTAATTAATGCATAATGTTAATGCAAATTAAAGAATTCTTGATATAAAAGGAATATAGGAGAAAGTAGAGAAATTGTACGCATTTAAGGGAAATTTGTTGTTAAAAGGTTATTTTCGAAGTTGAAATCGATATAAGGAAATACAATCCATAAATATATATATATTACTCTGCTGATATTCTCATATTGAAGAATTTTTCATTTAGTAGTGTTGTGTTTGATAAAAAGTAAAAAAGCAAAAGCGAAAAAATTTCTCGCGCGTCGGGTAATTGTACGCAAAGCAATAATCATAGAAAATTAATGAATAAAATGAATGTTTTATGGAATGTTGGAGAAATGAGAAAATATTATGCTTAAGCTAATGTTAATATAAAATTAATATAAACTTTGAAAAAATAATACAAAAATTGGAAAAATTAATTATTTAAATAAAAATTAATTCTTAAATAAAAACTAATGTTATCAACTTTATAGCTGCATTCTTCATTGACCTATTTAGAACACAGGCATTGAAATCACCCAGTCGATAGATCAAAAGTAACATAATGTTGTAATTTTGCACTTTATACAATGTAACTGTTATGGGTCGGCTGTAGTGTTACAATGTAATATTTATGTTATATTTATATTGTGGATATTTATATTGTGGATACAACATGGATTATACAATAGAAATTAAGACGTTGATGTCATATTACTTTTAGTTTGTCAACTAGGCTGAGTTCCATATCTTTCGAATTCTTCACAAATAGTACACTTTTCATTGGAAAAATGAATTGATTCGATAAGAAAAACGATTACTCAAAGACTTTTTAATTTAATTTAATGAATAATATCTTAAAAGACGCACATATATAACAACGTACTTTGGTATAAGACATGCATTAAATAAACAAAATAAGAATACGGACTTACCGTTTTATTTTCTGCGATGCCAAAATTATTATCAAAATATGTAATTTCACTTTTTCTCACTTTTCCTATTAACTATATTTTCAAATTATATAACTTAAAGTTATATCTGAAAAGAACTCTAGCTTCTAATCAATTCTAATGCTGCAGCGGCTCCATTTCTCGGAAAAGTGATAAATCAAAATACGCACAATTATCCCATTTTCTCCTATAAGTATATTCTCTATCTTATTGTATATATTGAATGTAGTATTTCATTATATACAGTATATTTAATACAATATCGAAAAATGTCGAGAGAGAGAGAGAGAGAGAGAGAGAGAGAGAGAGAGAGAGAGAAAGAGAGAGAGAGAGAGAGAGAGAAGAGGAGGTGGAGAGTGTATGTGTGAAGGAATAAAAGAAAAAGAGAAAAACAATTGTACTTGCTATCGTGCACTGTCCTACAACGAAAAATCAAAATAGAAGAAGAATCAAAGAGAAAACGATAATGATGCGTTCATTATTGTACACCTGTGATCTATAAAAAAACGCAAACTATGTAGTTATGTTTATTATTTCTTAAATAAAAGTTACATATATTTATTTATTATTTCTTAAAAACAAGACATTGTATAATCCTCTTTATGTTTCATAAATGCATTATACAAATATTTTAGATTTGAATAACTTTTTAAAAAATATGTTTATATTGTAATTAACAAATTGTAAAAATTTTTCCAATCAATTGCAAATAACATTGCATAAAGAATATTTTAAATTAAATATATCTCGGAATCCGGTCTCTATGTCTATTACGTCTACATTTGAAACAGTACTGTGTCATAAAAATATCATAGGTTTGATATGGATTTTGTTTCACATACGCTTTACAATCAAAATATATACTCAACTTTTTATTATCAAAAAGCACATGTCAATCCTCCAAGAACATAAAGAAAACCTAGAAAATAAATTATATCAACTTAGATAATGAATCTATTCTATTATTGTTATATTAGCAACAAAAAATGATTTTACTTGTTAAAGTAAAAATATTACTTATAAAAATAAAAATTGTTTCTGACTGTCATATAACTTATGAAAAACACTATTCATAAGATGCCTGCAAAATTTTATACAAGAAATCTATAAAATTCCGTTTTACATCTTATTCCATAAGTAACAAAGCATAACATTATTAATTCGTGTCATCCTACATAGCTGATCCTCGAACATATGTCGTTCGTCGAGGCACTGATTCTAAAGTTAATTTCACTACACGAGACGCTTCGATGAATGAAGAACTACCTAATGATATGTATGAGGGCATATTATAATCCTTCTGTTAAATACCAAACAGATTATTAACAGGTTCTATTAAGATTATCTTGCTCTAATTATTCATCCTTTACCTTTCACTTTTATTCTTTCTTCTTAAAAACGTATATACGAGTATGTATCATTTCTTTTTTGCTTCCTATAGTTTCTTCCATGCGTTTGAGTATACATTGCAAGAACTTCTTTTAAGTAGGTCTTTATACATAATATTCTATATCTTTTATCTCATATAGATATTTCTTGATTTGACTTTTCTTTGGTCTTTTTTTTATGAATAAGTAAGATTACAATATACATATAATAGCATGCATATTTTCGGAATTTTCATATAAAATATTATGTAATTACGTGTGATTTAATTACATAAAAATTTTATTGTAAAATAAGTATTAATAACGAAACAAAATGTATAATAAAATCTGTGTAGTTAATTTTTATAATATAATGACGAATTATAGATATATATAAATCTTTTTATTTTTAATCGCTGAATTTTAAAATTACAGGTGCCAATATTCTTGTCAATGTTTTTAAATTGACAATAATCAAATTTACATCAATCAGAGAATGTTGTTTCTTAAAAAAAAATGCATTTCATATTATTCAAGTTATTATGTACTACCTTCCACGTTTATCTATAAAGAGACTTTTCTCTTTATTGGATGCAAACTATTTATCTTTTTATTTTTTTTCTAATAATCTATCTTTTATATTATACATATTATCACCTGAATTAAGAGCAAAAGCTCATTATTTAGTAACTTTTTGTTATATCGACAAATTCAAACGGTTTCCTGTTCAAGACACAAAATTTAAAAATCGATATTAAAGATAATCGGTATTCAATATAATTTTTATTGGATAGGTGCAATTAAAAATTCGCTGAGTATCTTTGGTCACATTATTCGTTGATGCAAGAATGTGGCGGCAGATTGCTCGTCAGGGTGACAAAGTTGTGCAGGTGCACCTGGTACTCCCGACAGTGCCATCAGAGGGAAATGAGGTCATGCCTTTGTGATCCATCACTGGATTTCAAGGGAACGATTTAATGGCGGCGCATTCGCCGCGCGTAAATTGCTCGTAATTCGCCCTTTGATGGACATTAAGGTACTCAGCAAGGATAAATTCTGAAAAATTGCTGATCGTTATCACACCGATCCATGCTACGCGCGATTATCAATTTTGTGCTATTTTATACGTCCCGTCGCTGATATCTGTCGCAGAATCGTTGTACAAGTTCTATATATCATTCTCAGCTATAAAACAACGGGTCTCTCTATTGAAAAAATTTTTCATCCTTCTGTGAATCAAATCGTGTTATGATGAATCGGAGATAATTCCAAAATATATATATATACAGGGTGTCCGATAAAAACTGTAATATAACGCTTGAAGATAAATTCTTAAAATTATTTTGAGATGAAAATTCTAATATGAAATTAAATAGTAAAATTATAATAGTTTTTTAATTATAAGTATTTGAAGTTAACGAATTATATTGCCTAAAGTTCGAGCATTTATACGCGGTTGGTATTTTGCGTTGTACCACACCTGAACGCGCGAACTTTAGGTGGTATGATTTGCTAATTTGAAGAGTTTATAATTTAAAGACTATTATATATATAATTTTGATATTTTGATATTAGGATTTTCATTAAAATAATCTTAGGAATCTACTTTTAAGAGTTGTTACATTCTTAACGGACACCATGATGTAAAATAACAAATTGTTTTTATAAAATATTAAAAATTGTGCAGTTTAAAAATATAAAATTATGAACGCTGTCACTATTAAAAATGTAATAAAGTAATATATATATATAAAAATAACCTTTCGTTCTTCTTGCTTTTCTTCTTTTTTTTTAATACTGAAATTATTTTTTATCATGCACATTACATACGTTAGAAGATTAAAATGATAATAATTATATGTAACCAGATAAAAAAGTATAACAATTAGAATAACAATTTATTTCTACGTTTTCTTGGTTATTAGATTAATTTTTGGTCTTATAGGGTTTCCAATTAATAATAACAATTTTTTATTATTATTTTAAATTATTTGTTATCATTTTTTTGAATCTGAGAAAATCTTTCTTTTTTTTCTTTCAACTTCCTTTATCTTTCTTTACCTTTCTATACTTTATCATTTATTTAGGGATTTAGAGATCTCGATGTTCATTGATCGCATTTGTCAATTATATCACTGACAATAATTTCTACAATTGACGTTGAGATGTATGAAAAAATCATGCTTACATCTTTACTCGTGCCCCTGCCCCTCACACCTTCTATAGATGAATACATACATAGATGTATTACATACAAATACACACACACGCGTATACGTATACACATATATTCTATTTGTTGATGATATGTAAGAAATGGAAGATTCATGTTTAGATACGTCTTGTGTTTTGTAAGTTATAATAAAATTTAGATTGCAAATTAACAAAGTGCTTGCTTATAATAATTATATATCTCATATTTGTTCACCCGCTATTATCAAATAATTTCACGTATATATGTATAAAGAATGCAAATCGTAAATGGACTCTGAAATATTTCAAGCTACATTTATAAAAGACAACTAATTAACTATGTTTCGTAAAAAAGCCAGTTAAAATAACATACTATATACAAAAATATATGATATAGATATTAATGTCATTAAACAATCACATAATGATTAAAGTTGACATTCACATATCGCAAATAATTTTTGAGTTTATAAATATTGCAATATTAGAAATAAATAAACGTATAATCCGATTAATATAGTAAATATAGTATGCTAACAGTTTATCGACAGATTCGGTAAATATCGTAGGAGATTAACGCTAATCGCGCGCCCACATTAATCTTTTGTTCTGCCGAAATTGTAGACATGATCATTATGCTGCAGCAATGTACATATGTATGATGCATTATTTTTGCTATTAATTCATTTAAATGCCATTTATTATGCCATTTAAACAAATAGCTTTATCATTAATCTGACAATGAGTTGGAATCCTTTCGATAATATACGATAGACTCTACATCAATTCTGCACTTCTGCTTATAAAATAAATGTTTCTATTTATAAAACAAATCTTTCTGCAAACATTAAGTTACATCTCCTTTCAACAACCTTAACAATTTGATATAGTATCGCATTTAACGTTTCTCAAGACTTAAAACATTAAATTTCTTATTCATTTCATTTTTCGCGATATAAGTTTTACGATTATCTTTCTTTCCTTTTCTCTTTACCGAGAGCAAAATGTATTTCATTTCAAAACTTACGAAAAATAATTAGATATAATTATTAGATGCAAAACGAATTGTGTCGATTAGACCGCTAAAATTATTATATATTGCTAGAAAAACTGTTATTTTTTTCATACATCTATATAGATTTCATTAAAATATTTCATCTCTTTCCAATTATACTTAGTTAGTTTAAAAAAACAAGTATACCAGTTTATGAGAGGGAAAATTATGAGAGGAAAAGACATAAAGCAAAAAAAGAAATAAAATTATTACAAAATTATTATTATACATATTAAATATATAATTCCTTTATACAATATGTATAAACTGAATAATAATTAAAAATACATCTTTCATTATTTATATATTTATATTGTTATGAAAAATATAATTATATTATATTATAAAAGCAATTATGCAATATAATATTATAATTTATTAGTATATTAACTGTATGCGTTTCACAAAAAGAGCTAATTATATCAAATTAAAAAGTAAAACTCAAGTAATACTATCTTTATTAATTTATATATGACGTTAACTATTTTTTGATATGTAAGTTAGTAAATAAATAACGTTAACGTAAACGAAATTTATAAAAAGCATTTTAGAAACTGTAGAGATATAAAAATAAGGATGCATATATACATATATACATACACATATACATATATATATGTGTGCGCGCGTAGAGAGAGAGAGAGAGAGAGAGAGAGAGAGAGAGAGAGAGAGAGAAAATATATTTAGAAGCACAGAAAACCAAGCTTCACAAAGTAAGACATTTTACAAAAGTCATAGTACACTTTCTCCAAATGATGTTCTCTAGCTCGAGATATCTCTTTACAAGAGATATCAATTTCAGATCAAAGCAGAGAAATTCAATTCGTTCGTACACAACGATCGCGCGCGACATATATGCAGACTGTTGAATACGATTGCAACACACGATGTGACGAATAACGAAGTGGCGTAAATTCTAGTGTCGCTACCATTGCAGAAGCACAAAACCAAAATGAAATTTCTTTTCCAAAATTCCTAATACTTGTTAAATTTCTCTTATCGTTGTAACAACTCGTTCGTATGAGTATTGTCAAAACGTGCGCGTGCACTGAATTAAAAGTCAACGAGCTTATTTCCCGAAATATTTCAGAGCACATTTTACCTGTAGATAAAGTTTCGTCAAAGTTAATATATAGTTTGTTGTAATGTTGAGAGAAATTGACTATGCGCAATATAGTTGCGAGAAGAGGGAGAGGGTCTATCCTATAGTATTTTATAACATATATCCAGAGTAATCCGGATATTTAAAGTGAAATCGAAATTGGATACCAATATGAAATGTATAATCAAATGCACAGCATAAGCATTCTCTAGTCATTTTCGCTTTTTATCTAATTCACTTGTTTTGTACAATATACCACACATACGTTAGAATAGAACACCCTGTACATACGTCACATATATGCATAAATACAATGACGTACGAATTGTGAGCAAATCACTACTACTACTAATTTCTCGAAATATAAGCGAGAATTTTACAGCCCCTAATCCTAAATAACTTCGCCTCGATAATTATGCTTTTATTTCGTTCAAAAAATAATATATTTTTAAAAGTTTACACATTTTTAATGTTAACATATATTTTCGCGTAATTCACACAGACAATTTCAAATCTGTGACGATTAATTAATCATAAAATTAAATAATATTGATAATCATATTCACGCCACGTGCCGCTCTATTGATCGCCGAATTTCAATAACAGTTTAATAAACACAAATAGAATGCTCAAGTTAATTAAAATAAAAAAGACAAATAGGATGCTCAAGTTAATTAAAATAAAAGTTCTTCAATAATTTCATTAGAGCCTTTCCAATTAAGCTAAAAAAGTAAGACATCGCTTTCCTTATTCTTACTGTGTCTTAATCTTTAAATAAAGCTAAAGTCACTTGCAACAGCCTAAGCCTACAGCTAGATCTTATTTCATGTACAATGTACACACATATATATAATCATGCTACATTTCAACTCATACATACGAGTATTTTCAGCTCGTACATACATGTAATATTATATGTATGTAGATACACATACTTTTTCATGTAGGTTTTGTTTCTATATTTTGTATAATGTAGGCGTCAAAAGAGCGATTCCATGTCGCTTTTACTGTTCACGTTAGTTTAGCATATAATAATTTCAACAGCTGAAATCTTGATTTCTTTTTTATATCATCTTAATGTTTTAACAGTATTTCAATCGCAAGTTCCTTCCTCTTTGCCCCACTAATTTTTATTATCGAGTAAAACTTCTCGTGTGTAAAACTTGGTGCAAATATATGTTGCTGCATTTCATGAGCTATCCTGTCTTCTTCTCTTCCACTTTTTTGCGAAATAATCTCGTTATTCTTATAGATTTTGCAAATGTTAAATCTCTACTAAAAAAATTCGTAATAAATTTTAAACTTTCATCTTTCGTAGGTAAATAATCTTCATTAGGTTTGTACAAATATTATCATCTTTTCATGATTAATACACATTTGTATTTGTCTATTTTTCCAAAGCTGTAATTAATGCAAATAGATTGGCTTTGAAATTTATTGATACTATAAATACCGATTATGTAGTTGAACAAAAATATGTGCACATACTTAGTTGATATTTGTATATTTTATTATACCGTATTTACGATATAATTTAGAAAATTAATGTAATATAAATATATAAATATATATAGCTAATTTATTAATGAACCATCAATTAGTATTATCGGTATGGAAAATATAATTAAATTTGAGTCGTTATTTCTAATTAAATGTTTAGAGTGTAACGTGCATAGCATTATCGTGTCATGTATAAGTATATAAGTAATAAAATAATTTTTACATTTAAATTAAAATTACGTTTTTCCTTGTAATATTAAAAAACGATAAAAAATAACAACTCGTTTAGACATTATAGCTATGACATTTGTACTATTCCACCGAAATACGCAATGTGTTTTTAGGTTCTCATCGCTATTAACTGAGAGGCCAGATCATACAAGAGTTACATGTCAATAAAATGCGCATACGCGAGATATGGGCCTTTACACTCGTAATCTTTAAACCATAGTGCATTTGCATCAGGAACTACTTACCTCCGTAATAATTTATCCAATATAGTAGTTCAAAGCGTTACCTGCAATAAAACGAATAAACCACGCGATTGATTCTACACTGCCTTCTTTCGACAACTTTAATTTATAACATTATAACGTAATTTATAACGTAATTTATAATAGCAATAGATCGAACCATTATCAATAACATTTAAAATTTTTCTTGAACAAATGTGTAAAATTAACTCCAAAGTCTATATGAAACTGGGGAAATTGAAGAAACTTATAATTTGGCAAGTTTCGTTTCTACAATATCTATTACAAAGAGTTTTTAAACTTTCTTGATACAATGATAAACAATGATCAAATTTGTCCAATTCTACATTATAAGTAGCATATTTCTTCTGCGACACAATAATTAAGATTTACAGAATATACACATTTTGTTTTTTTTTTATTTTTTAATCGAAAACTAAGCAAAGTGCGCACAGATCCTGTCTACTTTTTTTTAAAGATACTTTTAAGCTTCGCGGAACACGATATAGTCTATTTCATCTTTGCACGCAGAATCCTTGATATCGAGAAAACTTCGGTGAGAAATGCTGAGACAGCACGGAGAGGTCAAAACGATCGAGAACGACTTCAAGAAAACGAACGGTCAGATATAATGGTTCTGATGGTGTTACAACAGATATTCTTTATTATTTATATTTCTTCCCACGCTATGATATGTTTCAAATGAGTGAGTAATATTTCCGCTAATTCGTGCGAGCGGATTAACTAAATTAATTATAGATAGCGAATAGATTTTAGATTGTTCTAATTGAAAAACTGAAAGACTACCATAAATATCAGTTTTGCCTCTTTACCGATTACCTTTCGCAGTGTTAATTTTAGAATATATAATATTATTGTTGGAGACAACATATATATTTATGGCGATGCATTGTGCAATTCACGAATTATGAAGAATGAAAGATGAGAATCCATACATACAAAATATCAAACAGTCAGATGATTATTTCAACTTTTATATATAAATATGTAAGACGTATTTTATTATAATGCTGGCTTGCGTTATTTTAATTATTATTTGAGAAATAAAAATTTTATAATAATTACTTCATTGTTAAATATATGTTTTATTGTATAGTTTTCTTGGCCGTTTTTGTAAAATATATATTAATCTCATTTTCTTGTGGGATATATAAAAATCTGTCAAATATCTTTATACGCTTTTACGTTTATAGTAACTCATTGTATAATAGTTTGTAAAAAACAAAATAAAATTTTTTACAAAATAATCGTTAAACAATCAAATGAAAATATAACTTTTCAGATAGAATTTATCAATTGGTTTGATTTTATCAATCTTTTTCTCTTCATTTTAAGTTTAAAATAAATATTTAATGCAAAGAAGCAATTTTTACTGCTGATAATTTATACGACAATTAGAAGATTTATTATTATCTATTAGATCTTCAAAGAATGTTTTAATATTTTTAAAAGTAACTTATTTTTAATTTACTGAATAATGAGATAATACTGTTGTTCTTCTTAAGATAATTATTAAAAACAAATGTTTGAATTATGATATCAGTAATAATACAGTTATAATAAAGTTGATGAGCTTTTTTGTGACATAATCGATTATTTCTAAATTTTCCAAAAAATTCCATTTTGTAAAGAAATCATTTATACATTATAAATATTCAACTGTAATATACAATCGGTAATAAGTGATGCTCTCAAGATTCAAACTCGTACATTTACTAAAATATTCAATTATTCGTCAAATCTCTTCCGTTGTTACAGAATTGCATTTTATCATGAATGTATTGTCAGATATAGATACAACTGATATGATCAGCTGATTGCAAAACATTTGTTCTAATTTAGGATATGTATTTAATTTTGCTCTACTTGCTTGAATTTAATTTAACGCTTTTTTATCATAAGCGGAATATGTGTGTGTGTGTGTGTGTGTGTGTGTGTGTGTGTTTGTTTGTTTGTTTGTATGTGTGTGTGCGCGCGCGCTCAAAGATTTTTTAAAGAAAGTTTCGCAATTTTAACATTAGCAGTAAAAATCGCGATGTGTTATTAATCATGCTCTTTTCAGCTTATTGAATTCAGAGTTAACAACCGCGCCCTTTCATACCAGTTAATTTTCTTCAATATTCTTTATTTACTGTCGCATTCGACGTTTATTTACTATCCTCATTCTCCCTTTCATCTTTTGCTTCCTGCTCTGAAATTGATATTGCATATAAAACTTGATCGCGTGCTAGACAATCGACTACATTGCAAACTAATTGTAAGAGATCAAATACATTACAAGATGTTGCACCGGTTGCAGCTGGCTTCTTATAATTAACGGCTTCTAATAATAACGAAGAGATTGATCGCACCGCTGTTACAGCTTCTCTCGTGCATCCGTTAAAATATATTACTGAATTTATTGCCGTTCGCATTGAATCAAAGTTGAATCTCTATATTTAACCTGATCCGTAAGGACTTGGCAAAATTATATCGCGCTAAATCGTCAATTATATTATATAATTCATCGAATGTTGTATATATTTTATACGAGATCGAGATAGGTCGCCATTTACCTTTCTCACATCTGTCAAACAACGAATAACGAATAATTTATTTGTACCGTTCCTTTATTCAATTACATTAAATTTTTTCACGACTCTTGCAATTGCCAATTCTCACAATTATTCAAATAACGACTCCTAAGCGATCGCTTAATTTAGACTATTACTAAGCACTCAATTAATTTAAACTATTATACTTACAAAGCAGTGATTATTTTAGAAACACTTGTAAGGTTGCAAAATAAATTCACGCAGGTTTGCCAGTAGCAATATCTCGCAAGGCATATGTCAAATTATCAATCAGATCAGTGGAAATAGGATCGATCGAATCAAAAGAGTCAACGACAGCAAATTTTAGGAGATAACAAAAAATAAGAAAAGAATTGGAGCCTAAGCCAGAACCGGATCGATCAAGTACGAAGATGGAAAATGCCCAAATTACGAATCGTCAAAATTAGATCAACTCTTGTTAGAGCCGATTGCAGGGATCCATCTCGCGCTTTTGTCGAGTATCTTTTGTCTTCAATCGCGGATCGCGACATATATCTAAGTCTACGACTATCTCGAAACAGTGAATGCATCACGCCAAGATGCGGAGCATTCTGATTATCATTCGCAAACGTCGCGCTGTGTTACTAGTGCCGGTGCCATAATGACACAATTAAAGACGAACTGTTGCTATACAACAATAGCATACGTCTTACGGCGACCTATCGATCTACGAATGGTTGACGACCGCTAATACGACCTTGAAGCGTAAACAACGCTCATTATACGACCTGTTTGTCGGACGGTAACGCCGATGGAACTTTTCTGCCCAGTCAGGTACCTGCCAGCTATGAAAAGGATTTATCGACATGGAGGTGAATCGCTTATATAAATCTATATACTACCAGCACCGGAAGTAAGATGATGGACGCAATTGTTGACGAACTATGCAGTTGGCTGACACCGGCAGAAACGCTCGACGCCATTGCACTTTTACATGCCTCGGGTGTGGGATCTGCAAAGAACTCAAAATTGTAAGTAAAGAGCACAGATTTTTTTCTATTATTATACTAGGCTGCTAACTCTCCATCTTTTCCTATGTATTAAAAGTTGTCTGCGCGCAATGTATGCGCAGAATAAAACCATCACATACAGACAGAAGATATTAACAGATATACGTTTTGGCAACAGTTAAAGAGACGAGTTAGCGGTCTAGTGATAACAGGATGCAATCATTGCTTACTGAGCGCTCAGTGAGTGGTTGTAGTACTGAATGCACTCATAGAAATCTATAGTAAAGAGTGAGCACTTCTCTCTCTCTCTCTCGCTCTCTCATGTTCTTAGCTAATTGTGAATACAATTTCACATACAACGAGTCGAACTTTTAGAGCCGATTGTTTCACCTTTTGATAAATTTTACCTGTTGGGTAAGTAGCAAGATTACCCAATCACATGCGCGGATTACCAGATTTACCTCACAGGTAAAATTTACCAAAAGGTGGAACAATCGGCCCTTATATAGTCAATGCCGCTAATGAGATACTATTAAAGATCAACCCTAGGGAAATTTTTGTCCTCACAAAAAAGGGCCCAGAAGTAATCGAAAAATACTGATATTGTCGACAATTGATATAAATATAAAATATACAATTATAATATAAATATTTAGCTAATACTAAATAATAAATCATTAAATTCATGATTTTTTAATTATACGAGTAAAAATGCTTCATAAGTAAGTATGCATACTTGTAATGTGCTATAGTATCTTATTAAATGTATGTCACAAAAATTAAATTTCTTTTTCTCTACAATTATCAATTCTATCGATAATCAAATCCGGATGATAACATTAAAATCACTGTTTTAAATAAACATCAAGTACTATTGAGTTTTATATACATATACATATATATATATGCCTATGAAACTAATAAATCATAAAATTAATGCTATATTATCAATTTCTTACCCTTATTATAAATTTTAAATTTTAATGAACAGCTTGAACAAGGACGCGAATTCTCGTAAGAATATTAGTCTTTAATAGTATCTTGTGGTGGCTATACAATTTACAGCGGGGATAAAAGGATCCTTTATTTTCATATGAGAAAATTTTTTACGTACCAGGAACACCTTTTAGGCGTGGCAGGAATTCATTCCAAAATGCACAGGCTGTTGTGCGAGGACCTCTGCCAAAAGCATTCTTCTTTTCTGCATTCCAAATAAAATACTTTGGATGATTTCTGGTATAAGATGGCCACTCAGTTTCGGTTACTGTTGGCATCCTGAAAGATATATTAAAAAGTAGGGATATATATACCGGATTGTAAAATTACCAGATATCGAATATCGGATATCCGGAAAGAATGTAAAACCGGATATCTGATAGGGCAATTATCCGACCGGATATCCGATACAATTTCTCTATTTTAAAAAAAAGGAAAGTAAGGAGAAAATAGCGATAAAAATTATTTTCTTTATCTCCCCAGTGTGAAAAGAAAAAGAGAGAAGATGAATCAAGATGTTTAAAAAGTTTAGCTGAAAAGAATAGAATTGAGCATTAATGATGCAAACTTTCACTATAAAATTTCAGTCGGACACTATATATATATATATATATATAATATACATATAAATATCCGATTATCCAGTCAGATACTACCCGAATATCCACCTACATACCTATTAAAAAGTAAAAATGACTCCGTCTACTAGTCAATTAGAAAAATGTTTTTAAAACAAGCATATAGTAATCTAATAATTAAATCTTTTAAAAGTTGCTAACATAAAAAATGTATGATCTCTGTAATTTTCCATGTATATTGATTTTTTAAATTTAAAGTTTTAAAAATTGAATTGACATGTTTTCATGCTATTCATTCAGTATTAATTTTTCATGCTCCATGTTGTAGTAGATTTTAAATATTGCATGGAAAGGCAATATGTTGATTGTAAACAACAAAGCAAAAAACAAATCCTATATTCATAGAGAGCAATACGTCTTAATAACTTTAAACTTTATTATCATTGAATTTATCTTGCGAAAGCAGAGCAAATTCTCTTTTTTGTGCTATAACTTGATATACCTATAAATAAAAACATTTTATATAAAAGTTTAAATAATCTTATCACGAATGCAACAAAGCTATAAAAATCCATTTATAATTTTCTTAATAAAATTACTTATCTCTATTATAATTTAATTAAATTTAAAACATATAAAATGCAATTTATAATGTGAGATATTTGATAATATCTCACGTTAATACATATGTACGTGTAAATTGAGAATTGTGTTAAATAGTATAAAATTAAAGATAGAGAATAGTATAAAATTAATTCTACTTTATATTTAATTTTATGCATAAATAGAATCAGAGAATATGATTATAACATTTGATTTTATGATCTCTTTAATCAACAAAAGAGCATTTTTAATAAATTTCAATATTTTTTTCTTATTATTTAATTAAAATATGTACCAAAAATAAGACAATGCTAGAATGTAAGACATAATGTTTGTCTAAAATATAATATGGGCTTTTTACAATAAGCTATTACCTAAACTTTAAGTCTTGAGCTGTGAAAAACTGATCATCAATTACAGTCAATGTGAGAAGAATAATTAATCGACTATAATTGGTCTATTTTTTACTTTAAGATTCAAACCTTGAATTACTAAAGAAAACCTGAAGTTAAGCTGTTTTGACAGATTACAAATTATTAAAAAATATCGTTAAAAAATTTTAAAAATCGATCCCTGTATGTTTGTCATAATTCAACGAATAAAAATTTTTAAGCTTATAAATAAAAATGTTTAAGATTATATTTATGGAAAAATTATTTTTGTGCTCAGTACATAACACTAACATTTTCGTGTTGACAAATGGAAATTTAAGTTTGGATATGCAACGAGTTTCTGATGAACTTACTCCTTACTTATAGCTATAATTTGAATTTAAATTAACTTTATTTCATACATCGAATTCTCCTCTATATGTTAACATCCATTCTGTATCACTTACATTTATAATTTCATGTTACATTAGATACATTAGCGTGCACAATTTTTATTAAGTATTGTATTTTGTTACCTTGACTATGTATTTAACATGTCTATAATAAACTAATTAAATATTTGTATATAAGTAAAATTTATAATACACACGAGTGAAGAGAAATAATTTATTTATATGGTGACGTGTGAGGTATATATTAATAATTTATAAAATTATAAACACGAAATTAATTTTGAATATTAATGCTTATATGTATGATATTGTAGAGTGAACTCGGATAAGATAGCTATACGGAAAAGATGACCATACAATTACAGTAAATTTTTAATATATGATAATTTTTTACAATATTAACGTAATTTTTTTTATTTATTGTATCTAATACTATATTATTATTTACTATATCAGAGATAATAAATTTTTGGCATTGCATAACTCGTTATACCTAATACTCATAATACCTACCCCGTATATGCAAATCGCGAGAAATAGTGAATCATTCTCAAAGAAAGATCTCGTTCATTGTCGGTATATTCCAAAGATTTATTCAAGGGATGCCCAAAGACATATTCCACTTCGTCACCATGCATCACACCCATCCATTTGCCCCATACATTCGTACTTGTCCTCTGCAACACAACATATGTTTCATCGTTATTTCGTCGATTTGACGTTATTACACATGTGTTCAAGATAATATATATTTATCACAGTTTTCCTATTTAATATTGAGATGCAAACATACATGTATCAAACTATTGATTTTATGCAAAGAGAGAAAGAATAATTTTTCTAAAATAATACCAAATTTCTAGATATATAAGTTTGAAAATAATTTTGTTGAATTATCAAAATAATTATTTAGGACGCTGAAATTGTTTATTAAAATAACAAAATATTTTTCAACATTACTCATCATATGTGAGTTTCCTACATAATTATTTTGGTGAATCAATAAGATTATTTTTAGATCTGTATTTATTTAACGCGCTTAAGTACAGTTGGATTTTCTGTTGTACGTCTGAACGCGCAAACTTTAAGTAGTATGATTCGATATATAATTTTAAGTACTTATAATTTAAAAACTATTAAAGTCTCGATATTTTGATATTAGAATTTTCGTCTCAAAATGATTTCAGGAATCTAAGTAAAGAGGATGTCAACGTTGTTACAGTCTTTACCGAATACCCTGTATATATATGTAAAAGAAAAATGTACATATAAACAATAATATGTTAAACTAGACCACTTAAATAAATAATATAAAATAAATAAAAAATCACCAATATAGAACTTTGGTTAAGATAGTATTTTTTGCAATAAATTTTTTACAGTTTTTAGGATCTTATTTTGGCATTATTATTAAACTTACGACCATTTTAATTTGTTACTATTCCAGTTTTAGTTTATTACGTTTCAAGTTCAACAGTAATCGGCGCACGGTTTATAGAAACTGGAAAATGTATTAAAATTTACATAGAAATATTATTAGACACCAAAAGTCATCCTCGATCGGTAATTTAGCAATTTTATGTTTATTTGTATTATTCAAATAAATGATGTAATTTAACTTATTATTTAATAAAAAAATTTACGAGTGTACACTCACAAAAAGTTTATGGATATGAGCAATATATATATATATATATATATTGTGAAAAGAATCAAATTTGAATCAAGTATTACAAAATTGTAACAATCTCATATCAAGATATATTGAATATCAATTTTAGATCGGTATGAATGTACTCTAATTCTGCGACGCGACTTGAAATTGCAAGGACGGTAATAGGCCACGCAGGCGAGCGACAATAAAAAAAAAAGGGAAGCAAGCATTTTCGCGCAAGTCTTCGTTTAGCCAGGGTAAAACCGTTATTAAGATTACGACTGGGACGCATGAGTAATGACATCCTCTTTACTTTCAACGGCGCTTCGAAGAACCGAGCGTTACTAGCTGATAAATTACCTTCTTCACTAATTGCTCGAGCCTCCGTACCGCGGCATTTTGCTTACGTGCGTTTCATGGCTCAGAGACTGCAATGAAGATAGAGGATAGCGCCAAGTAAGGGGATGAAAAAGAGAAAAAAAGAAGGATAAAGTAAAAAGTGCAACACGAAAGGTTGCGAAAGAATGTTTTAAGAGAAAAAGAAAGAGCGAGCGAGCGAGAGAGAGAGAGAGAGAGAGAGAGAGAGAGAGAGAGAGAGAGAGGAGAAGGGATGAATAAAAGAGAAAAAGAGAGGAGAGGAGGTAAATGAAACGATGCGAAAAAGTGTTTGTACGAGAAGTGAAAACGAGAAAATGCATAGTGAAAAATAGGAAACGCACGGAAATGAGAAATAGAATAGTTCAGAGATAAAGGGGAAGAAAAAAAGAAGGGCAGCATCAAATATAGGAAAAGAGAGATGTAATCAATGACGTGGAATAGACAAAAGTACTATTTTTCACTTCACAGAAACAAGTTGACGATCGTAGTTGTAGACAAATGGAAAAATATATAAAAGCCATAATTTAACATTTTTTTACTGAACTATTTGAATAAATTCGAACAAATGTGATCATTTACGAAATGTTTGATTTTTGATCATATTATTTCTACGATTATTTTATTATTAGATACACATAATAGCTAAGATAATTCTGAAATAAATAGTGTGTAAAAATTTTTATTTATAATTTCACCTCGACTTTTTTCTATATTATTATTTTAAATTTCCATAAATTTTTTTTATATTTAAAATTTACAAAGTTTCACATAGAAAATCTCCTCTCTGAATGCATAAAAGTTACGTAAAAATAATGTTAATAAAATAATGTTACAGTATAAGATATATCATACTATTTAAAATACTTTCTCAATATTTCGAAACTCTATTTTTGTTCTACAATATAATCATATGTAAGCTAATTGCAATATTTTCTTGAAATATCTCTACCTTTAAAATATTTTTCTCATTTGTTCAGTAATACAATCTGTTCGATAACGTTCATGTTTTCATATTATTCATCAATATGCAAAATTCGTTGTTTCCAAGGAAAAAAAATTTCTTAAAATAGGAATGATATTACGAGTATCTATATAAAATTTCAATTGTTTGTTTATTTTCTCTTAAAATACACTTTGCACGATTTTTTTGCTTTTTTTACGTAACGACTATCGGTCATCAGGGATGCCCAAAAGGGTAGAAAACAGCCGGTGAACACACGAGAGAGCGATACTTCGAGATCGTGTTATCATCAAATTGAATCGTGCTTTATGATTACTAAAATACGAAAGTAAGGAACGTTCAATTTTCAAAAATGATATAGACTAATAGAATATTTATCTATTATCATGTATCTTTGTTCGGTCGAACGCTTTATTCGGTTAACATTAAAACTATTTTTCTTTATTAGATTTAGAAGAAAAATTATATTATATTTTTACATTTTTATCCATTTTTATCCATTGATTTTTTTTATTAGCGTAATTAATTTTATTTTAAGCAGAGAAAGGAAAAGAAAAAGTGAAAGCGAGAAAAGGGGAGAGCAGAAGGGGACAGAGAGAAAAAGAAAGAGAGGAGAGAAAGAGTGTAGACAGCAAAAAGATTATTCGACAAGAACTAAATTGCTCTGATAATCGAAATCATCTTTTTTGATTACTCTTTACGATTTGACAGTTTCTTTACAACGCTCTCTGTAATTATTAAACTTATTATACATAAGAATTCTATTATACGCATGTGAATAGAGTCACGCTTATTTAAAGAATAAAATTTTGAATCTATTTTCCAAAAGAAATACCGTTTATGCTGAATTATACATCAATTTAATTGACTTAAAGGAGTTGTCATTATACCACTATGTTAATATCTCTCCATTAGTAAAATCTTATAAAAAAGAAAAAAATTTTATCAGAAACATACGGCATAATAAAAATAAGATTAATACAGATCAGATATTCATACATAGGATACAGAAAATGAAAGAAATTTACATAATTAAATTTTATAAAGATGAATAAATAATATACTTTTATTCAAATAAATTGTATTTATAAATTTTTTGAAAGTAGCAAAATTATTAGCAAAATATTTAATAAACCTTTAAATGTTAAAAATATTTTTAATAGTAAATATGTTTTGAGATTATATAAAATCTTTTCTAGAAATATCTGTTTATTTTGGAAAAATCTATTTTAAGACAACATTTAAATTATATATCTATTTTTCATATTATTTTTTAAATAGTAAATCTATTAAAATAGTGCATTTATGATAAAAAAAAATTAAATTCAATTAAACTTTTATTAATTTTATTTCGAAAATTGTCTCTAATAATTCCTTATTATTGTAACATGATTTTTAAAGCATATTATACAATTTTGTTTATAGCTCAATAAGATGTCGATGAAAGACATTTCATAATCGGAATAAACACAACGAAAAGCTAAACATGACGGGCAGCAGGAATGACGGTAAACGCGACATATTACACAGTAGAACGTCCGCGTACGTAATGTACACAAACTTCTCCCACGTGAGTTTGCATTTCAAATAATTTCGGTGGTCACGAGGCGACGAAACAGTAATTGTACAGCGTCATGAACGTGCACAATTTGCTGCATTCTGAATTTAAACATTACATTCCGATGATGTAATGGAGGATGCATTATCTTCCGGTGTGATAACACCTCGCAAATTGACAAAACGATAAAATAAATCACGCGGATGTAATTTGTGCGTAATTGATAATGTGAATATATGTTTATATTTAGTTATTACTCGCTATCCAAATATTACACTTGATTATAGCAACGGTAGCACATTGATTAATGTTACAAGTGAATTCCATGGGACTAGGAAACGCATTAATAACACATTCGTCATTAAAACAATTGTTTTCCACTTACTTCACGTTATATTTTAGTTCCGTCTAGTAGATTCTTCTGTTTTTTGATCTTTCTGTTTTACTCCCTTAGGTATATTTCTATATCACATAAACTTTTTTATTATATTATATATAAAAGCGACCCAGAATCCAATTTACATAATACTCTTTTGCGGTAATTTCTCAGTTTTGTAAACTCTGTTCTTTCGGCTTACTTTAGGAGAATAGCGGTAAAAGTTCAGTACAATAATCACGCTGTGCCGAGTTATTAGGGTTATTAAATTATTAGCGTATTTTTTAACTTTAACGGTTCAAGTTGTTATTTTGTTTACGGTTTTTTAGTTATAAAAAAATATTTCAGTCATCATCGATGTGGGGCTTGTTGAGCCAAGTATTCCATAATAATAATCTTATAAACTCAGTTAGTTACTTAAATAAAATCTGTATATTTTATGTTTAATTTTATTATTATGAAGAGTAGATAAAGTTTTTAATTTTTAAAATTTTGTTAATTAAAACATTTAAAAAAAGAGAGTATTACAAATTATTATACTTAAGATAGAAACTAATAAAAACTTGATTAATATACATACACATAATCCTTTCATGTTATTAATAATATATAACTTCTTATTACACACACAATTATCGTCATGGCTTAACCTATCCTTCGGGATTACTCAACATGCCCCATAGGTGGCATATATTGAACCACTTTGCATTCTTGTAAAAAACGAAACTTTTTTTCTTATTTACAAGGCATATTAACGGTTTATAAGTATTTAATTATTGAATCTCTCAAATGGACATGCAACATTTTAAAATATTTATCATTAATTTATCATAATTGTGTGAAAATTTATAACTCCCTCTACACTATAGAAATCTACCCCATGAAATTATCAAAATGCGTAACGTAATAACGGTTTGTCAACTAGTCATTATCTGTTAAAACATTCTTATTAACTAATTTCCTATAATGATAGATACAATCGCTTACCTGCGTGAAAAAGTAATAGTAAACCGTCATGCCGCGATCTGCGAATAATTGTGCAAAATGTGTGGATGGGCAGATAAAGAAATAATCGCCCACGATGTCTGCTATCGCCCTCTGATTATGATAACCATCATTCACCCGATCCCAATCGGTATACTGAAACAAAAATTTGTACAAATTCCTATTAAACATTTTTAATTAATGTCCAAGAATGTACTTTTAATAATTACAACATAAGGTAAGGACGACTAAGAATACGCATTGTTTAAAAATATGCATGGTTAATATCTCGAAATAAACAATAATGATTCAGTTGATTATCACTATATTATGAAAATTTTATCTCACGTATGTGTT
Organism: Trachymyrmex septentrionalis; assembly: GCF_001594115.1. NCBI lineage: Eukaryota > Metazoa > Arthropoda > Insecta > Hymenoptera > Formicidae > Trachymyrmex > Trachymyrmex septentrionalis. The sequence continues at coordinate 2,816,055 of NW_017305988.1, read as the reverse complement.
AAGTTATAGAAAATCCATTATATTGTTTGATTATATTTAATAACTATAGGTACGTTAATATTTTATCACAGTTACTATTATATTTTTTATTTCCAGACTTTTTCGTTCATTGTCAATGAAGAATGTTTTCAGAAATTTTATTATTAGTTAAAAGATAATCCTTTACTCGTGCACAACATAGTATACAATATAGATCCTTTTTTGTTACGTGATGCAAATTTGTCAAATTTTTTGTAAATAATTTTTTATCTAGATGCAACGCTTATAGCCCGCGGATTAAAAGAGATTACCAGGGCATCGAGTGGTGGTTACATCGAACACTTTGTATCGTCAATTTCTTCCAATCGAAACGGCAGTAAAGTGCGCGGCTTTACGAATTCATTTCGTTCGATCACTCGCGCGTGGGCGGGATCAGCAGGCGGCATGAATTTATCAAAGACTTGAGTTCCCGGCGACCTTTACGCGCACTGTACTCGTATATATATCATCGTAAACGAAAGGTATCCTCGCACTGCCTTGTCCCCGGATACTTAATGAAATGTACATGGAACTCGAGGTTTCACGCAGCCATGAAGCAGCCCTTGACAAAGCAACTTTGACGTGCCGTTCTGCTGATCGGAAAGTAATTAGCGGTCAGCTAGCAGAATGAAGCTCTTTGAAGAGTAATATTCCCTCAATACATAACGATATCGATTTTCCTCGTAACTATAGCTAGTCCGTTACGCACTAGAAAATCTATACAAGTGTCATATTCGTTGCAAAGCATTCCCTTTATAAGATCTTTTTAAAATTTTGCGTGATAGCATAACTTTTTTTAATTTAATTTAATTTAATTTAATTTTTAATTTATTGCAAAACTACACATGAAAAAGACTACATGTTAACAGAGTAATAGACATAAAGTATGATACAATAGACTATAGTTAACATAAACATAAATACAATAGTAG
>NW_017305988.1:2806498-2815005 GCF_001594115.1 Trachymyrmex septentrionalis | reverse complement strand
ACACACACACACACACACACACACACACACACACACACACACACACACACACACACACACATATGTATTTGACAAATTAATAATAGAATATCTCCTACCAATTCTGATTACAATTCATTTCGTAGGAAATCTAAAAAAGACTTAATTTGTCAACTAAAAAGTAAGATCCAAATATCTGATTTTTTGTTGTTGCATATTCTCGCATACACTACACTTGAATTGCTGTTGAAACCCTCTCTTTCCACTATATGTGGATTTTTTAAATATTTAAAACACCGATTCTCGTAAATGTTGCTTCATCCGTCACAAAAGTTTGACTGAAAGTTATTATCGTGCATGATATTGCACGCACATATTAACAAAAACGTATCCTTTTCATATAATTTGTCGGCAAAAATACAAGTATGTAATGATATGAATATCTACCATCACTACGTACTGTTCGCTAGATTGTAGTCCGGATATTTGTAATTGATATAAAGCTCGTCGAATACTTTGTCCCGGACTATTGTCAAAGACATTTAAAGTTCTTTCAAAGCGATTTTGATAACACATTAATCCATAACAAATAATAATTGTGTATTTATTGATAAAATGCACAGTTATAACACATACGATATATTTTAAAAAATATGGAGATGTTATTGGAAACTACATATTCTATTATATATTGGATATTTTGTAAATCTCAAGAAGCACAATTGTATCATGATGAATTTTGCAAGACAAATATTTTCGACAGAACTATAGCATCGTGGCAATTATATTTCTAGAGATGTTGATTTTCTAGAAAAAATATAATAGAATCGTCTCATTAATATTGTAATTACTATAAACTAAAGCTCTATACAATTTAAAATAACTTGCATTTGTAATATGATTATACGACGTAAGGTAATGTTTAGAGTTAATTGTAATCCGTTCATTCAAAAGCTAACAGATCGATAAATATTCTGGCAATCAGTCAAATCAAACAGAAATTTGAACTTTATTGGCCGATAGGCGGAATTTTTTCTGATTAGAAAGTAATAACGATTCGTTATAACTGCAATTATACGGGGCAGTGTGGTTTGGGGAAAATCAACGAACGCATAAAAAAGATAGGAGCACGAAAAAAGCAGTAGAAAAAGGAATATAGAAATAGCGAGTAGACATTCCAATTAACGGTTTTTTGCTTTTCACTCGTTCGTGTATCTGGCGCGATATGCATCAGTGAGAAATGTACGTTTAATAATATAATCATGGCCGTTCTTTTTTAGACGAGCAAACGGAAGCTGGCGTACATTTTCGACAAGATATATCCATGCATACATAAATAAGTCACAATTACAACTAAAAGTTGAAATTATATTACGTTTATCAGCTACAATGTGTAGCACACGTTATTTACTAATATAATAACGCATTACTGTAAATCGTGAAAATTCATGCGTATAATATTATTGCAATACTGCAATATTTTGAGTCTATAATTTGTCGCAAATATATAAATATTTGAAGTTTCAAATAAGATATATTAGAAGATATAATGTTTATGTTGCTTTGAACATAATATATAACATGTATTATACATTAAATATAATAAAAAATAAAATTATATAAAGTCTCTTTCTTAAAAATTATACTTATTATAATTTTATTTTTATAAAATTTAATTATAAAGAAAAAAAGAAAAAGCACGCTCATAAATGGTAAAGTTCTTTCTATCCAATATCCACTGGCAAACCATGAGCAATTAAATTGACATATGGTCTGCTTGTTTTTCTTTATGTTGCAAAAGTAAAGCCTGAAACAACTTAGCGACAATTACAAGTTGAAGTTAGCTAAGAAAAACGCTCGAGGCCAATGAATATCTAGCCGAGGTCTCGTTAAGTGGTTAGTTTGCAAAAAATAGGTCGCAGTGTGCTGCTGCACTTCTGCGCTTCGCTGGTCAACATACACATATATTTCTGTATGATAAAGAACATAATTCGTTCTGTTACAATCTCATGGAAAATCTTGTTTTCTTAGAAAAGCGTTTAACACTTTAAAATACACCCTATTTTTTATTCGTAAATAAATCTTATTGAAACGAAATGCTATTATCATTTACTTTGTACTTTATTCCTTTTATTGACTAACTTATTAGATTAAATTATAATTAGATTAAAGCATAAAAAATGCATACCTCACAAGGCGTGTTTTATCCGAGGGACTAGTTGCTACTCTTTTCTCCAGAATTGTTCTCTCTCTCTCTCTCTCTCTCTCTCTCTCTCTCTCTCTCTCTCTCTCTCATCCTTCCTTCTTACAAAGGAAAATAAGAAAAAGAAGAAGAAAAACACTCCAATAATTATAAATCAAATTACCCATTTCACATATTATTATCCGTAGAAAAAGTGAAAACCAGCCACAATGTTATAATTCATATTTTCACATTGGCAAAAATAAAATTTGCAAATTAAAACTTCCTTCTGATTCAGGTAATCTCTAAATTGTAATTATTTACACGTACTTATCTATACCATTTGATAAAAATAATCAATAAAAAATATTAGATCCTATCTAAAAAAAAATTAATATTATCTTTTCTAAAAATTATAATAGTTTCAAATATATAATATAATAAAAGCATGAAACGGAACATGCGTAATCCAATTTGATTTAATCATGTTTATTTTTTCTAATTACACTGTTTCATTTAACTTCTCTGTACACAAAACTGTCCACGAAGCGCAGAGCGCAGCGAGAGAATCGTCATCATGGAAAAGGGGTAATAATATTTTTATAAAAACGAGTATTGACTTAACATGCCATTTTTCTAAATGAAGGATGGACGGATGAATATAATATAAATAATGCTTAGATATTTTTAAATTGTTTGTCATTATTGTATTATGCTTAAATTAGTAATTTTATAAAAATTTATAGTAACGTAATGCACAAAAATATTATAATAAGGCTTACTTGAAAAATGATGGCTTCACGCTCGATTTGCGACATATTCTTGAAGATAGTATTGATGATGTTGAGAAATTTATCTCGCTCCAAAAAACTGGCTTGATCTTTCTCGAAGAAGTCAATGAAATCGTATAGAATAAAATATGTTCCTGAAACAGAAATATATGCATGCTAAACGCAATGATAAGAAACACTTATTATTATACATTATAAAGAACTATTGGAAAAAATATAAAAATATAGCAGAAAAATTACAATTTGTAAGTAGCATACAAATGCATAGCATCTTAAATTCAATTATTTTTATAAATCTGCACGATACAAATAATCTTTTCATCATATGTACAATATTATGTAAGGAGAGGTCGCCAATATTTAAAAGACATATTTTAAAAAAGTATACATGATACACATACACATTAGCACTTTATTTGCATTTGACGTGTGCTACGTACGTCTATTATTTGTGTATTTAATAACTACTTGTTCACTGCATTACATCACATGCTATAGAGTAATAATAAAGATAAATATTCCTAATTTCATGCTCATACGGCACAGCAAAATACGAATATTCGTAATAAAATATTTATAGCATATTTTGCAAATAAAGATTGTCAAAAAATAATTGTAAAATTGTAATAAAATGTTGTCATCTATATATATATATAAAAGAATTTGACATAAAAACTTGTTAATTTTTTTTTTAAATACTGAAATTCCTAGAATTAACAATGTATTAAAAGAGTGTATTGATTAATATACTGATATCAAAACAATCTAAATTTACAATTAGATCTAATAGCATAAATCTTTCGTTAAAAACTTTTTTTCACAGACTTTACCATTTCGATGTTAGTCGAAACAATCTAAAACAAATGTGACGAGTTCGAATCAAAAGAAATTCTTTCACTTTTAATTAATTAATATTTAATTAATTCTTAATTTTGGCAAATTAATTTTTAAACGTATAGAGAAGGTATTTGTATAAACACATGTATCTTTTACTTTAACCCTTTCAAACTTTGCATTGTAATGTACAGTAAATTTAAAAAAAACGTTGCCAGCTAAAATTAATGTCCTATGGACATTATCTGAGATCTGATGTACATATACATAATCATGTATATATAGGAAAAAGTCAAAATTTTGAAAGAAATTAATTGTTTAGTATGAAATTTTTATTTGAGTGCGCATGAATTAAATTAAAAAATATTTTTTAATGTAGTTTCAATAAAAAGAATCAGATCTGAAGGGATTAAGTTGCTCTGCAACATAAGATTCATTAAAATCGAAAGGAAATACTTTCATACACACCGTTGTAATTATACTTATAAGTTATATACAAAAAATTGTGACAATTCAATTGTTCCAATTTTACAACTTATACATGTGCATACGATGCAACTATTGGAAGCATTACCGATAAAAGTGTCAGAAACCCAATTTCAAAATACTTCAACTTGATTTAATGAAAAAAGTTGACCGCGCGACGTTATCATGCATTCTTGGTTCTACGACGTGAAACCCCGGATTTCCGGCTGCTTACACGTGCACAACGTGGAAACTTCATCCCCCTTTTATGGTGAGCGAGAGTGTTGCCTCAGGCATGCCGTCTTTGAGATCACGTACGATATGGAGACTTCAAAGAGAGTGCTCCTCGGAAAGAAAATGTAGTTTTCCAATATAAAGTATTTCCTGTTGGACAATACGTACGACAACATACGTATGATATAAATAGGCTGCCTAGTCCTAATGTTTATGTTATACACATGTTATACACATTCTTTAAGAATTAAGGAATATTGTGTAGTCTAGTTCAAATATAAATAACAATCTGTTGCCAAGATTAATTACTATTAATTACTTATCATGTAAACATGAATAGAAAATTAATTCCTATAATAAATTATTGATTCAAAACACCCACAAAATATATTTTGGCATTATCGTTATATGCGTCTGTGTAAATTGAAATGTAGTATATGTGCGCTGTAAATGTGTATGTATGTGTATCTTAATTCATTTTTTAAATACAAATTATTTTAACAACCCTAAATATCGTAATCTCTTAATCTAATTAATATAATAATACTGATAATTAATTTATAATACACGTAATTGTAATAAAATGTTTAACAATAAGTCAGATTTGTTTAGTCTTCTTATAGAATTATATTATATAAATAAAAGACATACATTAAAAAAATAATAAAATAACAAAATTATTTTTATCATACGTGATGTATTGTAGTTAATGAAATTTAATTATACAATAAAAAAATTATAATATTGTATAACAAAATAATTTGTTTTTTTTTTTAAGTAGAGATTTTAAGCTTCAAAACTCTTTTTTTAAATTAAAATTTCGTTCATTTTTAGCGAAAATATTATATATACAATTTTAAGCTAACAAAATCGAACAAACTTATTCCCTAATCCAAATCAATCATTATAATGCTGAAAATGATTATAATTGTAAGAATATTGAAAAAAATATAACAGGTATTATTACTATTTTCATAAATACACTATAAAAAATAAAAAAAATTATTACTGTGTAATTTTCTCTGTAAAACACGTGTGCGAGACGTGCGTGAAATTTATTTCTTAGAGAAGCAGTGGAATCCTGTTTTATATCCAACGCAGTCCACGCGTGTTGCAAGCGACAATCTCGCGGACGAGTCCTTTTTCTTTTTTTCTCTCTTTTCTCATGAAACACTGCATGAGTGTTTCACAGAGATACTATTTAGTTTACCGGAAACTACTGCAGTAATATTGCATCTGACAACAAAGCTGGAAACCGAGTTGACTCGCTCGAGATAGTTTTTGTTTCGGACCTTCAGTTTTCAGGTTAATGGACACTTCGAGTGAAAAAGATGTGGAACTGGATTAACAAATTGAGAATCCTAACGAACTCAACATTGCATTGCCATGATTTCTACGAAATGATATACTTAACGTCAATAAATTATTGGATGATGCGATGCACATATACTAAAATAAAAGACTGCAATATAGAATTGTAATTTGATTAAAAATTAATTTTTTTTTTCTTCTCTCACCCTCTCTCTTCTCCTTTTCACTTTTTTTTTCTCTTTTTTAATCAATCAAAATTGATATTTTCTTAATCTTTAAACAGAGCATCCAAAGTTACAAGCAAAAAAAAATTATAATTTGAAAATTAATTACAAAGATATTTAGTAAACAATTTACTCGCGGTGGTATAGCCTATCTTGACATTCGCAATATAAAATAAATTAATTCTAAAAAAATTAAAAAATTAAAAAGTTAATAAAAAATTCATTATCTCTCGAAGGCACATTCTGCAATAAAGATACGAAAGATGTACATAAAATCTTGCGTATCTTTGTTGCAGAACATTTTCTGAAGATTATTGTTAATATCATGGAAAAACGCATGATGAGTTTTTGCGCATAATGGCGGCAAAGAGTTGGAGATATGACTTGTCAACCAATCACGGAAAGTCCATTTTATATGCACGGAACTCAAACGTTTACAGATAATTACTGATAAAAACATTATATGTCGTTAAATGCACGAGAATTGCGATTGCTGCAATTTTTAATGCAACAGGTCGGCATGCTGCCTGAAACGATTTTAAATCACAAAATATACATTTATTACATATATTGCTTTATCTCTAAACAAATCTTTATATTATCTTCATATTTTATTACCTACACGATAGTCACAATTGGTCTTTTTCAAATTTGAAAGAACTTTGTCTTTATGAACGCTATATACACTGTATATGCGTAACTCTCAATCTTATAAATTTTGTACCATGTTTACTCGCAACTCTGTACTCCGAAAATTGCCATCAAAGAGCAAAATAGTGAACACAGCCATATTAGACTTTCATAAAATGGGCTTCCAATGATTGGCTGTCCGCACCCTACTACTTTTAGACTGCTGGCATCTATCAGGAAATAGATCGCCTTACATCTTTCCACCATGGCTAATTAGTAATTATACCAACATTTCGTGAATCTTATCGTTCACTTTATCAGGATGAGAGTCACACTGATACGAAGGAGCAACTCAGTATCAGTGCGAGCTTCGTCCTGATGAAATGAACGGCAAAGTTCATGAAATGTTGGCATTAGGACGATGTTGAATTATGACGGTAATAACACAAGCAAATCGTTTGACACTAAACTGACTTCTAAAGAAAATATCCGTGAAAATCTCAAAAGTATTATCAAAAAAATAATTATTCGAAAAATTTTAAAGAAACTTTAGTACAATTTGGCTACTAAATAATAGATTTATCATAACATTAAATTAAAACTTACATTAGTGGAAAAATCTTATACATAGGTAAACGTGCTAACAATTAGAATATTACATTTACACAAACATAATATATTGTTCATACATTTGATTTATGGAAATCAATCTTACCTAATAATTATACGCTTAATTATTACTTGCAATTATGAAATATATATAATCATCCTTTTTTAATTAAATTGCGAAATAACAGATAATTGCTCGATACAGTCGTGTCAGTGATGTGTAAGCGACGATCTACTTGTGTACAAATTAAACAAAGTAATCTTATCGATGGAAAAATTATCAATCAATTTCGACATGGAATACAAAAAATTTAGAAAGAAGAATTACTCGGTCTAAGAGAAACAGATTTGTGGTTTAGAAACGAATTGGCATCGAGACTTGACCGCAAACACCAACATAGCATTACGAACTTCGCTCGGATTGACTTTCAAGAGGAAAGCCGTTTTACCAATAGCAAATTCAAACATTTGCGGTGTAGCTCAAAATGGTAACGAATTAAGATTAAGCCGTATTTGCGCAGTATTTAAAAATTACACAATTTATAGTGGAAATATATAAAATGGTACATCTTTACATAAATTAGATATTTTTATTATTAGATGGAAACACACAATTACAAATAGTATATTTTATAGTATATTCTATATGTAAATATGCACGAGGATATAAATACTTAACCCAAAATTGCATACGTATCGGAGAAGATATGAGAAGGAAGTGAAAAGGCATGGAAAAGCATTCATATCTCCGTCGTACAAATTTTTGTAATATATCATAATAGTAATACATACATAATTACACATACATATTATACAATATTTGTATTTTTATGTTTGTATACATCAATAATATGATTTAAGAAAAATGGTACATAATTTGTTAGGTTAGATTAGCAAATTAATACGTAGAGTAACCAGGGAGGATGTGCCACACCTAATGGAAATTAGATTTTTGTATAATTATTTGTTTAGTTTAAGTTTTTACTTTTACATACTGATCTTCCTCTTCCATCCTTTATACATTACTTGTATATGATCGCAAACAAATATTTTTACATTTTACTATTAAAAGTAAAAAAGTACGAAAGTGTTGAAAAGTAGTTAATATGTCACTAAGCATGGGATAATATGTTACATACAAAGAAATGGTAGCTACAATATTGCATTATTTTATTTACTACAAAAATACAAAATATAATTAAAATTTGAAATTAGAATTAACGTAAGGCACGAGATAAACAATGCACA
>NW_017305988.1:2801518-2806398 GCF_001594115.1 Trachymyrmex septentrionalis | reverse complement strand
TATATATATACATATATACATATATATATTGTAATGTATATGGTAAACAATTCTATGGCACTGACATAAGTACTGCTAATTGTTAACTTTGTTGAATAAAATGAGTGGTATTCCCCCTATTGGTATTATCTCCACAGTTACCCTAAATATTTTTATAAATTTAACTTCAATTATGTGTGTGAAAATGTACTTTTGTAAATTGTTTAATTATTATAAAGAAAAGTAATTTTATTTGTAATTTTACTTTACATGTATATAAATATACATCTTTAATAGGTCTCAAAATTATCCACTATAATTGTTATAATTTTACATGTAATTTTTCACAGTGTGTAGCCTTCAAAAAATTCAATACTAGAAAATTTGCAAAATTAACAACTGACCCCGTCTTTTTAAAATATATACGCATTGCATAATTATAAAGTGAGATTATCTTTTCGGTCGATATCAAAGTGAAGCGATAGATCGTGCAATTGAGGGTCAACGTAACATAAGAAATTCACTAGTGCTCTTTGAATCTAATATGCGTGGAAGCATATTTTCATCATCGAAGATGGATCCGATGCAAAAGAACTCAATTACCGGCAACTCCCTGAGGCTCAGTGGAAGAGAGGAGAAGAAAGAAACTTGAACCGCGCGCGCAATTCCAGTGCGATTTCAAGCTTGACGAATAACTGGTGGAATCGAAAAAGGAAAAAGATAGATAAAGACGAAGGAAGGGAGAAAAGGTGCGAAAGAAGGTGTAAGAGTGAAGTTTTGATGGTGAGAGCGGTGGTAGCACGCAGGGATAAAAGGTGGAAAGAGAGTTCAGGCAGGGACCGCCGCGACCTCGTCTGCCTGCCTGCCTGCCTGCCTGCCTGCCTGCCTGCCTGCCTGCCTGCCTGCCTGCCTGCCTGCCTGCCTGCCTGCCTATCTATTCCCAGGCTCACCCATCTCTATCGATTCAACACCACGAACTTGTTAGCTGGCCTCACTGCCGGAGCCACCGACAATCTTGTTGCATTTACTCGAAATGACATTTGTTAATCCTTAAATAAATGCATTGCGATAATGATGATTCTTATCAAATAAATAGATATTATATTACGAAAAAGCGGTTTTTTTCTGATTCCCAACTTACTTTACTCTAATCTTATTTTAGCTACTGTATAACGCCAAGAAGCATGACTATCCGTTTTTTCTATTTAAATACAAGTTCAATGCGCGTCAAATGATTAATCGCCAAATGGCTAATTTTATTTCCATCGAAACGGCAAATAAATTAATATTGATCCGAATTTTGAGTTTATCTAAATTTAGCTGATGGAATGAATGAGACGCAACGGAAAATAACGCGCATGACACGAATAATAACGTGTACGCTTGTCGGCACAGATTAGATTTATTCAGGGTTGGGAGAAACGTTATTTCATAAAAGTAACACGTTATCGTTACTTAGAAAATAACGATTAGTTATTTTTTTTTTGTTATTTTTTTGTAATGTTAAAATAAGATATTAGATTAAAAGATTACATTATTTAATAAGCAATGTTAATTGTGAAATCAATATTAAAACTTCAAATTCATAGCTATAATCTTTACATAACAAGCTTTTTTCCATTAAATTTATATCTAATAAATCCGCAAAAATTCATTACATTAATATTTTACTTTTTTAATATATGTTATCTTTAGGAAATTAGATTGTAATATACAAATGTAGATTTTATTAAAAATTTGTATTAAACATTATTTTTAATCCTTTGTTGTCACATTTTTTTAAAGTTTCATGGTTGTTGCACTGCAGATCAAATTGATCAATTCAAGCTGTCGCTCTAAAACTATATCTAATTCGAATAAACAAAATATGGAATATACTTTGAACATTATAGAATATATTTTATTAACAACGTTATAAATTAAATAATAATATGTTAAACAAATTTTTAAAGACGTACACGTAAAAAAGAGTCAATTGTAACATAAAAAAATCATAATTTCTTCATCTTTTAACTTTTTCAGTTAAAATTTTAGATTGGTGCTGTAAAAATGTAACGACGTTATCGTTACTGTTTCAGATAGAAAAAAAGTAACGAACGTTACCAAAAAAAAGTAACAAAAACGATAACAACGTTACAAATAACGCGTTACTTCCCAATTCTGAATATTTATTTCTGATAACGTAAATTTGTTAATCATATGCAACTACGTGCAAATGCTGGATTTCACATTCATCAAAATTCGGTCTCTTATCTCTCAATATCTCTTTCCTCCACAATCTGACTTTTCAATCCGCGATTGTAACAATCAATACTCGCACACTATTCGCATTTTCGTTGCTAATTTCTACACTATTTCTATTCTTTTATTGATTCAATTAAAGTGATATAAAAAGGTAAGAGAAAAGCAAAGGAATATTAATTGTCCTATATCGAGTTGTATCCTAATTCTGATAAAACTGCAGAATATAAATTCTTAATCTTTTCATCATTTATTGCAAGAAAACTGAGTTTACTTACGAATACGAAACGTTCAATCGAAATAAATAATATAATTTTTAATAACAATAATAAATAAACAAATTGTCACAAAAGTCTGTTTATAATAAAAATTACAAAATATAGAAATACAGGGTATGTGTGAGCCAACCGCAGTACTTATATTGCGTAATACAAAATATATATAACATATATTTTTTTTAATTATACATAAAGAAATCTGACGTTCAACCTCGTTATAATTATATATTTTATATGTTTTAGTTACGTGATTGAGACCTCTTTAGAAATCAATACCTATAATTAAGTAGCGAGACTTCTTCTAAAAAAAAAAAAAATCTTAGTGCTAAGTTATTTCTAGAGCACTGAGAGTTGCTCACTTTCCATTTCCTCTAGGAATAACTTAGCATTAAGGTTTTCCTTTTGAGAAGTCTCATTACTTAATTATTACTACGCTATTCAATTTTTAATAAATTGTATATTTTAAAAAATTCAACAAGATAAATTAATTTTCTGAGCTGAGCTGAACTATCTAGCATCGAAACTGTGTTTGCTTCATTTAAAAAGATTTAAATAAAAATAAAATGTATAATTAAATTATTTTTATCATACTCAATTAAACTGTGTGACCAAAATAAATATTTTATTCTGCGACGAAATTGTACTGCATTGGATAATAAAAAATTAAAATAATGTATCTCAAGGAATACCCAATTGTATAACAGTGAAAAGGAGACCATGAAATTCTGTAGAAAGGTATTTTAGTAGAAAGGAAAGTAGGTCAGGGGGTTTGAGAGTTTTCTCACCTTAAGGCTGTTGCTTCGGCAAACGGCCAAGAGAAATGGTGAGAGCTATAACAATAAGTACATTGTTTTTCCCCTCTTCAGCACGTTTCCATTTCTACATCTCATTCCTTCTCGGAAATTCCGTGCTGCCAAAATCCACCATTTTGCGCAGTTGTATTCTTACAGCTTTGTATCTTTACAGATGCAGAATTACCATTGCTTTAATACTCCATGCTTTAATTAAATATATTAGCTGTCGTATTGTGGACGTTATAACACACGATATCAATGCAATTTATATGATTAAAGTAAATATTAATATCTGCAATGCGAAATTATTGAACAGAATGACATTAAAGTAATAGTGCAGATAAGTACACATATGATACATAATTTTACACAAACATAAATTTTAAAAAATAGATGTACTGTATCATCTTCATATATTTCTGACAAATTTTCTTATTTTATGCTATAATACTAAAATCTATTTACAATTTTATCTTAGAAATTCGTGAAATGATTGACATCAATTGATAATATAATTCAATCATATTAATAATAAGAAAGTATTGATATATGAAATAGTTCTAAATATACATATGTATATCAGGATAAACCTGCAATTTTGATAGAATAATTTCATTTTTTTCGACACACATCTGTTGTTTTGTTTCTTTAGTAACCAATTAAATGCGATATTATGTTTTCTGTGGCTAAACTAGTGTACACTTTTAGAACTTAAATATACGTTAGATATTTGTCGAAAGAGCGAGAAAGAGCAGTCTAGTGCAGGCACAGAAAATAGATCACTTGTAATTTCAAAATCCTAAACAAATATTAACAATGCAAAGCACAACCACGTTTAAAAAAAATATAACAAACGTATGCGCATCTTTTATTAGCGTGTAAACACAAATTCAAACTTTAAGTCTTAATCTTTCCACCATATCTTTCATATATAGAATATTAATAAATTTGTAAAATAATCTAATTGCGTAAATTTTAAAGGAGCATATATAAATTTGCTTCATTTTATAAGAACATTTTTGTTAAATATTGCAGAATGCTCTGTTTAAATGAAAGGCATTCGCGCTCGAAATCACGAATGATCGAAGCTCGCAAAGAATTCTTGCAATACGAGCTAACTAGTTGATCGGTATGCCCGATACATCAGTAATGCGATTGAGGAGTGGAAACAAGCGATGCGCCATGTTTGAGTAGATAATGAGGAAATGATAGGACACCGTCGCACTGCACCTGGCAGCCCCGTTGCTCAGGTCACCGTGCATATACCCACCTGTTCGTCCTTGTACCTATGTACACGTATGTGCAGGAAGCTACATTGGATGCCTAGAACAGGCTAAAGAGCGAGGGAAGCGAGAGGATAGACGCGCACAGAGGGTGGTTTATCGAAGCATTTACATGAAGCTTCACCTCGTACTCTTGTGTGTCGAGCAAGTCGCGTTACATTTACACGCTGTAGGCTTACCGTCCAAGTGGAGTAAGATTTATGCGACGATTAGGTTTAATCCTTCGTGCATCGCTACAGCTTGATGAAAGAACAAATTATAAGGACCAATTTTTGGAAAATAGCACACGAGACTATACACGATAA
>NW_017305988.1:2786397-2801418 GCF_001594115.1 Trachymyrmex septentrionalis | reverse complement strand
AAATTATAAGGACCAATTTTTGGAAAATAGCACACGAGACTAACGCATACACGATAATAACGCATGATAATAATAACACGTCGAGTAAAACATATATTATAACATAACAAAAATAGATTGGATTTATATATAAACTAATATCTTTGGGAATATATCAAGATATATACGAGTATATCTAAAACTTTTCACAGCGTAAACTGTTTTAATTGTAATTATTATTGACCGTCATGTACAGATTAGGAAACTTGCTTTGCTTCTAATTAGAGTAATTGTGTTTACATATCCTTTGCGCAACTTGTATTCGTATTGTATATTTGAATTAAATACATTCATCTGATTCTAGTTGAAGTGTAAATATACACATACACGCGCACGCACACACATAACACACGTCCTTCTACATTTAATAACTCATCAGAGATATTAATAAGAAAAAGAGAGAAAGAGAAACAAATTGCTTTATCTAAATTACTCTAAAATAATACGTAATGCTATCTTGAAAATGGTCACAATATCTTCTGATGTTTCTAGTGTTCTCTGATGTGCGAACGTAAAATATTATGTATTCGGAATCCGTACCATAAACTCACACAAGGAACTTTTTTGAAACTGCATTGATGAATAATTTTCAATCAAGAATTCGAAAACAACGGCGGAATCTCTCTACGAGAATTACACTGGTCGACGTTGTTAAACGTCGTGTTTTATCACACCACGTCAGCATGTACCTACACGTGTACAAAATCGTTGATATCTCACTAGAACGTCTGAGCATCGTGTATTTTCACGTTTATGTGAGAGTATGTATATGTACATACATGCATACGTGTATGCCCAGGACGAATCGTCGATGCACGAACAAATATGCTAGGATCTTCCTTTGTTTGCGATTCATCTAATTCCAGACTCTCTCCGCAAAGTTCGTTATTGAAGACGAGCAGTGCTAAATTGGACTATCTTAACCTTCGGTGTAAAAAGCGCTTGTCGTGGTCGCAAGTGTTAAATCCGTTACTTTAAACTTTCGATAAGACTACGAAAAGTAAGAAAGCAAAGTTTCACTCCGCAAGTAAATTAAAAGTCCGCGTCCAATAAGCGAAAATAATTATTTAATGTATATCATAAGAATTTCATCGCGCAACTACAGTGTCTGATTCGCAATTATGGTAAAGTTAGATGGCTACATTGATACTCTCTTTATACAGAGTATCCGTCAAATATAATCGGCAAAGAGATTTTTTTATATAAGAAACAAAAGAATATAGAGAATGAAATAGCACCTTTCGAAGAAATAAATAATTTTAAAAGGATCCTAAAGCCATCTGTATTACCGACTTATGAAAACAATTTTTCAAAAATTTTTATTTATTAAAAAATTAAGATAAAAGACTTCTTGAATAATGTTCCGAAAATTAGAAACTTTGAATTTAAAGAAAAAAAAATATGTTACAGTTGAACATTTAAAGAAATATACGACATACTTGAACATATCCATTTCAAACTTTCGATTATTATTGAAACATTATTTACTGATTAACGTTGTTCTTTACACCAAAGAGAAAGAATATTCTAATGTGTTTAAATCTGCCAGGTAGACTAGCCAATTTTTAAATTATATAAGTGCCAATCTTTGAAAGAAACATCTGTATACATCAGCGAGTCGTTCTAAGATTAAGAAATAATTGCCTCAGTATTATTTTTCCATATAGAGATGTATCTCACAAAATATTTGTAAATTTATTTTTTTTATAAAAAGAGACTTAGTTTTTAAAATAAAATATATATTACACCTAAATTAAATTGATTTTAAAATAAATACTGTATTCATGTATATGAAACCCGAATAAAGTTTCCTAGCTTTGTAGACATTACTTGTTATTACTATAATATATGTAGGTATGCTCATTTTTTTAGATTAATTTTTTTTATCGTAATTCAATAGAAATATTTGGTTTATTTTCAAGAGAAATTGAATGTTTCTAAGAAGAGATTTATCTCAATCTAATAGCTACATTGATAGGAATTTACATAATTGAAACACATTCTGCATGTTCAATCTTATGAATATAGTTACTACTCTGAAGTTCTAATTGACCGAGAGACAATTAAAGCTGTGTATCGGAGAGTAAACATTGTGGCCTGTCGACGACCAACTAATGCAGGATGAACGAATGCACTGGTAATGTAGTATAACCAACAGCTAACTCATGGTCAGTGAAAATGCACTGCACCGTATACATTCATATGCGAGTTTCCACTAGGTTCCAAATCATGTAAGTGTCAAATATAATCATGATGCTGATAAATAATAACAGCATTGTCAGTATTATTTCTTATATCAAGAGAAATACAACTAAATTAGAAATATAACAAAATTCATTATGAATTCGTGATGTGACTACAACTTCTCAATGAAAATAATTCTAATACTTCAATAAATCATTATAATTTGATGAATAAACAGACGAATGTGTGTTATCGTTCGAAAATCGAATATATCACGTTTTTGTTATTACATAATATAAATTATTTATGTAGATTATACATGTATTATAGTGTAATATTAGAAATCTAAAATTTTATTATATATATAGATTGACAAATTTATCTGCAGAAAGTAAATCTATTTTTAATTAATTGTAATAGTCACTTTTATTAAAATACAAAAAATAATAAATGTCTCAAAAATATATTAAACATTTTTGTCATAATAATTTTTAGCATTGAGTTATTGATATCATGAATATTTCAAATGTGTTAATGTTATTCCTTCTATGATTTTCTACAGTTCTTTTAAATTCATTGCACATTTTCTTACATATTATTTTATAAGGCTGGATAAAAATGATATAAGTTCTGCATTTCTATACCTTTAAAAATAAAATAGAAAGCCCTGCTTTATTTTTAAAATATTATAAATCTATTTATATAAAAAAAATTCTACATTTAAAATTTATCAGAACAATAACCATTAAGAACTTACACGCCTCTATAATCTTTTTGTTTTAATTTTTTGAATATGATATATCGATTTTACTTACATCATGCTTAATATGGCTGTTTCAAAATTCATTGTCAATGCTGAAAGTCTATGCGCATAACGTAAGCTAGATGTATAAATTTTCAGCGCTGACAGCGAATTTTGGGACACAGCCCATAAATAAAAGCCGACTTTTATATTTTTAATTTTTCTTTATTTCTAGTGATCTTCATTGAATACTTTACTCTTGAAAATGATTATCTTTAAAAGGCAAATAATTTAAAGTGCGTTACAACGTTATAATGCATATCTAACAAGTGTATGTTAACTAATACGTTAATATTATTAATTAAATTAATGATTGTGTAAAAAACATTAAATGTACTAAGAAGCAGTAAATATTTAAATATCTTCAAATTATGAGTTCCTTTTTTTATTAGTAGTCAGTAGTTTGTTAAGCATAATTATTCTCTACATGAAAAACTACATGTCTATCTTTGATCTTAGTAAATTTATTCTACTAGATCTTACTCTAACAATAGTAAATTTAGAGTAATTTATACAAAGTATATATGTATGTATGTATAATGGGATATGAATACGTATGCTTAGCTACAAGACCGATTTCTATACCGAGCGCAATCAGTTAATCGGCTTGCCGGAACGGTCCTTTGTCCTCCTCCTTAGCCAAGCTTGATAGTTTGCGGTTTATAGTTTGCAAACTTTATCGGAAGGAAATTCACCTCTTTGAACACTCAGCACATTGATTTCTCTTGAGATCCATAATGAATATGTATAGCGTTACTGAAAAGTTATATGCACAACTAACTAACTGTGTGTAAAATTATATTTATGTACTTCTCAGACTTGCTATTGACATTTAAAAAATTGGTTTTGTTTAAGAAATATAATATTTGATTATAAAGTTATATCTTACGCAAAATAAAATGTTGCAGAATATATGCAAATGTTTACATAAACATAGCTCCTTCCACAACTAGACTACTTAATACTAAAAATCTATAGATAATACATAAATATATAAATAAGCAGTAGAATTACGGCTTGTTGAATGATTATTCTTATATTGTAAAAATATAGAAAAATAATTATATTAATATTTATTTATAATTATATATTTAAAATAATTATATTAATAATTATTCTTAAATACTTTTTTTTATTTATTTGCTGTCAAAAAGAATCAAGACAAAAACAATCGAAATATAATTTAATAGCTAATAAATGCCAAATCCTATTTAATGTTTACTAATCTTTTATTTCAACAAAAGACAACAAAATCTTTTATTATTTTCATAATTTTTTTGTTTTTTTACCAAAGAACGCATCATTATTTTCAATCTTTATTTAATTTCAACTGCCTTTATTATTCTATCCTGAATGAAAATTGTGCACATCGTTGATATTAGAAAGGAAGAATAATGATTTAATTATACCGTCCGAATTGCTCGGCACATGTAGAGCCATGCTTTCCTCTCTGTAGTGCATGTATTAGGTACGCGGTAGGCGATCGCTTTCAGAGAATTACATAGGTATGGCGCAGGATTGACCACTTGTAGCTGTAATGACGACTAAGCCAGGTCGTAGCATGCAAATATCTTACTCAAATGAGGATTTCATCAAGAACCTTCTATGGAGTGTCTGAAATTGGAATGTAGAAAAGGCCGAACGTCTATTTATTACTTAGATAAATTATCCCAAAATTAATCACGAATTCTGGACAACAAAAACGCCGAAAATTAACCAAATCTAATTTTTTCTTTTGTATTTATCATATTACTACACGTTATTATTTTACTGACGTTTGATATGTTATTCAATAATTTTTATAATTATTGGATTTCGTAACAAACAGTTTTATTTTTTAATTTAACTTTGAATGTTTTTTACACAATAATGTTTGACCTAGAGCATAAATATTTAGCTCGTACGCATTTCAATATAGCAAGAGAATTCTTATAATAATTGCATAACACAGTGTGTACTGCATAATTGTGTGTACACAAAATATTTTTTAAATATCTTTTCTATTGCTATTATTGTTTACAATTTTTTATATAAAAGTATTGAGTTTATTACACTGCGATGTAACGAAACCACTGCTGATATATGAGATACCTGATATATTATACAATATCGTTAATAAAAATAAATCTAAAAAGTCATCATAAAA
The DNA here is from genome assembly GCF_001594115.1 of Trachymyrmex septentrionalis. NCBI lineage: Eukaryota > Metazoa > Arthropoda > Insecta > Hymenoptera > Formicidae > Trachymyrmex > Trachymyrmex septentrionalis. The sequence goes on along the minus strand of NW_017305988.1, from coordinate 2,796,247 downwards.
GTACATAAATCAAATCAGTAAAAGTATAAGTCTCTAATAATCTTATATTACTGCTTTTTTATAATTAGCCGAATTAAGTAAGAACGGGATACAAAACAGTTACAAACTATTCTAAAATTGCACCAATTAAATGCTTAATATCGAAAAAATATAATTCCGTTAAATTATTTTGTAACACACAAATATGATACATGAGTATTCGAAATAATCTCTGTAGTAAAATCTTTGCATAAATAAAACTGCTTGCTTGGCAGGTGGATTGGGAAAGCGCGAAAGTGACACGACAGCTTTCCATTATCAATTAAAGCGTGACCGGACCGAAATAGTTCGGTCGAAATGATATCGAAAGAAGAGCAGGACGAAATGAAAATGGAAGAGGAAAAACAAGGACGAGTGGTAGAAGGAAGAAAGACCGAAAGCTTGGAAATCGATTTTATCATGAAAGTCTGCAACGGACACGCGGCACCACGAATTGGCGTGCGTCAGAATCGTTTACCTCTTCCAGTCGATGGAAAATGGGTCAAAAAAAGTCGTGAGATATAAGTTATATAATCTTCGAATTTTTGTATTATTACAAAAATAATAATAGATTCGAGTGTACATGGAACACTTGTGAATTATCTTATGAATCGTGAGATATTCAGAAAAATTTCGCATTAGAACGTAAACGAACATTCAATGCTACCGCATTATCGTTACCATAATTCATTCAAAAAGCATCGTTTATCACAATTACATAATTATTAAAATAATTTGAGTTAAAAATACCGCAATTATCTTCTTATATAAAATATTAAATAGCTACTATGTGTATATTATATATCGGATATATACGACAATGAAAGGATTATCGAAATAATTTAACATCAAAATAATATTGTATAATATTATATCTAATATTTACTCGCCATATATGTATATATGTGTCATCATTGTTCTATGTTACATTATACTTTCGGCGTTATCGTACCATTAAGTAAATCTAACGTGGCCATATATCACGCATAATTCAGATATACCTCGAATATAAGCCGAACATAACTCAGATGTAATTCAGATATAACTCAAACGCAGGCTCTTGGTTGACTCGAATTTAGCACTGATCTAATTCGTATCTAACCCATATCTTTCATGCTAAACTCTATCTCTCACTTCTAACTAAAAGACATTATTCAAATCAAACTTATTGTCACAATTAACTTACAATTAAATTACAGCACGGCAAGCCATTTCTGGGCATCACAAAAAGCTAATCTTTTCGCACAGTGAAAATTTTTTAAATAAAAAGTTAAACGCTTATTGCGCTATTCGTAAGAAAGTTTCAAAAAATCCTCAAAGATAAGCATTAATATAAGTATTTTAATAAGTTATGTATGTGTGAAGAGATAAATTTTTGCACGCGTCAGACGTAATTTTTGCATCCCCTGATTGAAATCCTGAGTACGTCCGTGCCTAACATTGTACATGTATATCCTGCTTTAATTGTTAATTCAAATTGCGTTTTATACATTATCTGTCGAAAAATAATATTGTAAAAATATTATATAAAGATAAATATATGAGTGATTGATTACTTTCTGATGCACATAATATAGATTTGGTATATAATAAGCTTAACAAGACTCTAAACTTCATTAATAATTTATAAATTAAAAATTAAATGAAAGAGAAAATTATATTCTTGTAAATTAAAATCTCCCCTATTAAAAAATGTTCTTCAACTAGAAATACGTAAATCGTCATTCCAGACATTAACCATAGAAATATTTTCATAATTATTAGCAATATATTTACCTTGACAACGTCGCAGTCTTGTCATGAAAAGGCAAACAAGATTTATAAAAGTTTGAAAATTTTCAGCAAAAATGTCGTTTCCATACTGTACCAGTCTGCAACTCGCACAACAGGTGATTGGTGCGTGAAATAAACTGCGCGTAACATTTTACAAATAAGAACAAAAGATGTTTCTGTCGGCAAATAATATTATATAAACATCTGTTAATAAGCAACACATTTAATGTACGTACAGAGAGCAAACTGAAACTGCTCTCGGAAAACTCGGAAAAAAAAAAATAACCTTAGGTTATATAACACTGTCATTAAAACACAATGCATTTTTAAGCGCACACAGGACGCTCTTGATAAATTATCGTTAATGCATCATATTACTTCCTCTTGTGTCATTGTGTGATTGTATATTTTATGAAAGAGAAGAAAAAAAGAGAAAAACAAACAGATATAGAAAGAGAAAAAAGTATAAAATATATCATTTATTTACTATTATTTCAAATAATACCTATAATTAATATAGATAAAGTAGGAGAGTAAGGATAAAGTAGGGATAGTAGACTCATTTTTCAGTTTCAAATTTTTTTCGGAACAGACAAAATTAAGAGACTTATCGAAAAACATGAATTCTACATAGTTAGTTACTACATACATTTGATTATCTAATAATATTTTAATAATAAGAGAAAAACTGATTTTAATATGAGAAAAAAATGCATTTTGCTAATGCATTCCATCTGATTGAACTAGCCCCGGAACCGGGGATAAGATGACTAATGGTATGGGGTAATTTGATTAACATTATTAAAATGAAGGTTAATGTATATTTAATCTTTACATATTAACTTTATAAAGCTTTCATAAAAATGTATTTTAAACATAAACACATTTATAAAACTTTTATTAAAAATGCATTTTAAACACGGACATATTTATAAAATAAAAGTATAACTTTGTATCTTGTTGATTAGATAAATAACAATTTATCTAATCTGAATCATTATCCGAATTACAGTTATAACAAACATAATACGATAAGTACCCTTTATTTAGAACGTATCTATACATGTCTACACAAAATTATCTTTTTAATTTATTCTTAATGTTTTCACATTAATTATTATTACTATTTCTATTACACTTAAAAGTAATTTTACAAAAGAAAGAAGGATGTATGAACATATATGGACATATTTCATATACAATAATATATGTTTATGAATATTTATACATGTTTATGTATAAATAAACATATAATTTATTATATATGTATGTTTATATATATTTATACATATTCATGCATGCAAAAATTTTTATACATGTAATTTAACTATTATTGCATATTTTTATTATTAAAATTCATTAAACCTACAAAAATTATTGCATTATAGATGCATTTAAAATAAAAAGGAATACTCTCTAAATTCTTTTGAGTAAAATTTTAAAGAGAGTGAAAATACAACTATATGTATGGAACAGAATGAGATCGTCCTGGTAAAAACAAGTTGATAGAAAACAATTGAGAACCATAGGATTTTTATCAATTTGTATCATTTTTCTAAGTTTGTATCATTTTCTATTGTTGACCTCGTGAGAGCATTACGATTGATCGGATATGAATCCTATCATATTTTATTGGATTTTATAAAATTTGTATAAGATTCCTATATATAAGATCTGATTTAAATATTAGTGAATTTACAAACCATATTCAAAACGATAGGATTTTTTATGGGCGTAATGAATGACAGTTCCAATCAAACAAACTTTAACGATTAATATTTCGCTTCACAAGGCAGAATATGCTTCTTTTTGCTAAATTCATTTGTTTCGAGCAAAAACACGATCGTCGATAATCCTAGATTTTATCGAGATTGGACGTGAGGGAACCAAAGTTATAACATTTACCACTGAGGTAAATCTCTTTAGAGGAATAAAATATTGCCATTTTTTTTCAAGAAGTGAAACATTTTCACTCTTTTTCAAAACTGACTGTATTTTCACTCTTTTATAGTGAGAAATTTTAAGAATAGGTACTATCAGAGTCGTCACTAAATTAGTCATATAACCCCATGTCGTGGTTAGCTTACAAGCTATCCGTTCATTTTTTTTAAATATTAACATTATACGATAACAAAGACAGATAAACAAAAAAAATCTGTTGAATTTTATTAAGTAAAAAACTACATTTACTATCTAAATCAAATATCTCAGATAATTATATACAACGATTGTAGAACAAAAACTTTAAGAATAAAAACATTCACTTACGTGTACGATTTTTTTAAATTGTAGCGTAATTTCTAATATAGATACGTCCTCGAGATCTCACAGCAGATTGAGCGGCAGTCGCCGCTACGTGTTCAGACACGTTTACGCGTATCTCGCGCGATTTGTTTATAATGTAGCCTCGATTATTCTACCCCTATAATTTACTGACCCCGGTCTTCCCTAATTGATGAATTAAATTGGTCGTGTTTAAAGTTATAAATTAATAATAATGACAACATCGCGTGTAACTTGTATTTGTCGTTTTTTAATTATTTGTAATAGTAAAGATAAGTTTAATATTTATTTGAGTATTATCCACGATAACCTTCGGATATCCTTTGTATTACGAAACCTCCTTTAGAGGAAATATTAAATTTACAAGAACTACGAATTTTAGAACTTCTATATCTTTATATGTTTTCTATATGTATTAAAAGTATCGTTTATGACGAAAAGATCCTAAGTAAGATATTGGAGTACCGGTGTATCAGTTAATCAGATATCATTCGCATTATCATCTCGGAGTAATATAGAAAATTGATAAGGATCAAAATTTACAAGGGTTTATATTTTCTTATTTGCAAAAAATAAAATTTTATTTATTTTATTATAAAATAAAGCAATTGCAAAAAAAAATAGTTAACTATATATATTAAATATCTTAATTCCACAAATATCATATTAAATTAAATATTATATATTTGTCCGAATTAAGATATTTAATATATAAAATTAACTCCCTTGCAATTGTTTCATTTTATAATAAAATAAAAAAAATTCATGCATTTTAGACAATTTGGGAAACACGCAGGGATCGTTGGATCTTTTTTCTTATTCAATTCTATTTCATTTACTAAATTAAAAAATTGTGATTAAAATTATCCTAGGTTCAGGAAATATTTTCTTTTGAACAGGAAAAAGCGACGGTTGATTTTATTATTTTGTTGAACCATATCTGCGAATTTCTTTTCGTTTCTTTAAAAAAATCATTCTCTATTGAAATAAATTATTATTAAAGTCATGATTATGAAATGCCTACTATCTAACAGTCAAATTCGTAATAATCGTGCATTGTATAATAAATTTGTTAATCATGTATTATATAATGTATTTATGTTGAATAATCATTTACAGAAACAAAAGAGGACAATTTGAAAAAGAATTTGTCAATTACAAAATAACTTTCTAATCTTTTATAGAAGTTGTTTCTGTTTTATTGGATATAAAATTAGCATAAATTATTATATTCGATTTGTAAGTTAATTGAACTAACACTTTAAAACGAGTTTAATTGCAGTTAAATAAGAATAAAACAGATTTCAGCACACAAGACCGTCTTTGCAATAAACGAAAACTACAACTTACTTATTCTCTTATTTTTATTCTCATATAGATTTATAAATTATATATATGTCACAATCAAAGTGTTAACTTTATGTACGTGCAATATCAGTGTGTTCTTCATTCTGATGAAGTGAATGGCAAAATTAACGAAACGTTGGCATTAGTAATGGATCACGACACAGCGATAACCCGCAAACCCTTTGGCACCTCTGAAGAAAATATCAATGAAAGTATTACTATTAAATGTATACATTTATTAAGTTAATATTTTGTCTATAACAAAGTAATAAGACAACATTACTAATAACAAATGTTTATATCATCTAACATGTTTGCAAAATTATTATCAAAATATTATTATTAAAAAAATTATTACTCTTACTATCATTAAAATTATTTAAAATAAAAATAATGACTAGTATTTTATGGTTATAAATGAAAATTAGACTGATAAAGTAAATCAACTAAAACAAAGATCCTTTTTTCGATCAAAGAATATTGATGCTTAATAATATTCATATATAGATTTACAAATACATTTAGCAATTTGCTGAATTTGCAACGTAATCACAAACTGAAGCTGAAAATAACATCATAAATTACATTAATAGTTTATTTAATAATAAACATCTTAAAATATTGCAAAAAACTTACTGCGAAAAACACCTCAGCTAAGGTTTGAACTTGGAACTCCAGACTAGTCGATCAATGCAATTTGTGATGTCATTTCCAGCTTTAGTTTATGATTGCGTTTCAAGTCCGACAAATCGAATCAGCGCGCAGTGTTTATATTGAATTGAAAAATGTATTTATAATTAATCTACATGTAAATATATTACACTAAACACTAAGATCCACTTCGACAAAAAATAAAATTCTTTCTCTTATTTAATATATTTTGATGATTATATATTATACATAACTAAATGCGCATGATAATAATTAATATTTTATGATAAAAAGTAGTATGTATATACATTTAGAGAAACAATACAAAAATTGTTTTCTTATCAAATTAATTACAATATTTTATATTTATATTATACTTAATTTTACTACTGTTTTTGTCGCTAAGTAACTATTTTATATGCTATCTTTTGTAATGATAATCTACGCGTATACAATTGTTTTACAAGTTGACTGTAAACTTTATTTTTAAACGATTAAAAAAATATAGCTCGGCGGTTTTATTTATATAAGAAAAAAGATAAAATACCTACAGTCCATACGGGTTCAATAATATTCAAAATATAGCAAAATAATGTTCTTTCTTTTTGTAAAGTAGAGTATTAAAGTTTTATGACAATAGTTATATGATGTAAATCACTAAATTTACCGTAACATAGTTCTTCTAAAAAGTTCTTCTATTCTCTTGGTATCATAACTTCAATAATGGACGCCTTTTAAGTTTAGAATATCATTATGCGACGCCTTGAGTAGTTTCCTAAACAGAAACTTTACTCATGAGACATGTACAGATTTTCTTGGAACTTTTGAAACGTGCCCATATATTGTATTACATAAGTTGTTATTTAAACGATTCCCGCAAGAAATTGCAAAATTCAGAACAATTACTTTAAGACTGAATCAGTGGGATATTATATTACATCCTATAACAACAATATATTCGTCATATACAATATCTATTTTTTAAATGAATATAACAATATATTGTATTTAGAAGAGTATTTTAAAAGAATATATTTAAAAGAGCATATTATATTAAAAGAATAAATTCAATCGAGAAAATATATAGGTAATAAATTACATTTATAATATTGAAGAACTGTAGGAAAAACTCAGGAATAAATAACAATCTGCCTCTTATATTCTTCACTTTACCGCATTTATTTTCTTTTAAAAAAATATATCTCTATGCATCATTATTTTTATTTATAAAAATTTAATCGTTTAATAAAAAAAAAATCTTTTAATAAAAAATTTATTTACTTGTTTATTTATATTACATGTATAATAAAAAATGAGATTTATAACACACAGTTGCGTACAATTGGATCTGTATATAATAAATTATAAAAATCAAGCACATATTAAAATGTTATAGAAGGAGATAACTTTTGCTATAACTGAACAGTTGTAGCACGATATGTTCACTATCTTTCTAGAACAATAAGAAAACTTTCCTAGCGATGTAATAATTGACTTTAATATAAAGTACGTTGCAAACGGACAATGGTAAAAACTTTCAACTTTCTGATATTAATCCTCCCAGAATGCTTGGAACAATCATGTAACAATCTTTCAAAAACTTCTCTCAACAGGCACTATCTTTTAATCACATGAAATGTTACTCATACTTTAGAATAGTCGTAAGATAATCACGCACATTATCAAAACTGCTTGCAATTTATTACGAATTAAAAGTTAGAGTTAGAACTAAAATTGTATCAAGTCGGTAAAATAAATATGTTTGTATAAATACATATTTATAATAAAAATGAGTAGATATACATACAATAACAGTATATTTAATATAAAAACAATAAAATTATAAATATATTGGCTAATTTAATTACGATGCAAAGATCATGTCTAGTAACAAATAGACAAATGAACAGTTAGAACACTATATATGTAATTATTCAATTATTGGTATTATTATCAAAATGTGATTGTGTGTGTGCCGTAATATAATCATTTACATGTGATATACTCAATTGGCTTTTTGATCAGATTAATATCAACTATTATAAGATAAAGAATAACGGAATAGATAGCGGGTAAAGGCAACGGCAAAATATTTATTGAATTTTAATTATTTTTTGCAATTTTAATAAAAATCTTTATTACGACTCTAACAGTGATAATCAATTGGGGGAGGTCGAAAAATGTGTGACCTACTTATTTTTCTAACTATTTATTCTCAACAATTATTCGTTAAATATATATGATCCTTTGAAAGACCAATTTAGGACCAAGGCGTGTGTGTGTGTGTGTGTGTGTGTGTGTGTGTGTGTGTGTGTGTGTGTTGGATTTATTTATTAAATCTTTGCCTTATTAAATAAATGAATTTACAACAATTAAAAATAATAGAATTATCAATATATTAAAAATAATGGAATTATCTGTTAAAAATGAAGACTTTTATCAAGATTGCATAAGAAAAAAACATTAAAATTCGGAAAAAGCCTTATTTGTAAATAATTATCACAAATTTTTCTATATTGCGATATATTGTAAAAATATGTTAAATTACATTATAGATAATCGATATTGATAATGCTAGACATTTTAAACAAAAGTTTCTTTATCATGAAATTTATATATTTGTTTGCTTCAAAACAAAAATTTATATATCTTCATATATATCGGCCATATTTTCTAAAAGTGCTTTATGCACCCGTAATGCAAAAGGACTAACGTCACAATCGCAAATACCTATAAAACAGCTGGAATGCATGCAGATAAAGAACTCGAAGCGAGAAGTAGATGCATTCGTGCAATGCACTCATGTTTCGTGACTGCGACCAAATCAGTGATTTCGCTTAGAGCAAGAGAAATCTACTGTAAAGCGTAACGTGTCGCGTGTTTTCCAATAACTGTGACGCTTATGGCACAAAGCTGACCTTGATCACGCCTAAACGCTCTCGGAATTGAAAATGCCGAAAATATTCTTCCACCTCAGTTCTATCAGAGATACGCGTTAATTGCAAACTGTCTTATCTATGAACGATATAAAGAAAAAACGGAAAGATTGTTTTATAATATATGTCGCATTATCCACGAAAGTAAAGTTTAAAGCAATATTTATAATGTTATGCTATAATATAATGCGCCATCCAACAAAAGAAATCCCATTTAAAATTACATATATAAAAATTTTATTCTTAAAAGAATTTGAAATTTCTTTATACAAAAAAGTTTAATTTTATGTATATGTTAATTTTATCTATGCATATATATATATTAATATGTGCGTTTTACAGTTATTCATAGGACAATTTTATTTATGCATAATCCCATTTGCTATTATTAGCAAGATTACAAGAGATTGTGAGTTAAGATATTTTCTTCGAGTCAAAACGTCGATTACCATAATGCAAAACATTAAACTGCATTTGTGTTCGATTATTAATTTACATTATAGAACTTTGCAAAATTTATAATAAATTTTGATAGTTAACGAATTTCCATTATTCTGACTTTATACAAAAATCAATCAGTTTATTACTTAAACTGTCGGTCTGGAAAATAAAAATTTTAAAATATTTTTTAAATTATCTCATTATCATAATTTTTTATGAAATTACACTTTCTTTAAAATTTACTTTTATTATTGAAGAGCAAATCTCGTTTAATGTATATGCATATATACATAAATATAGATGCATATTTAATTATTACATACATATGCATATATTATATATTATTATATACTTATTACTTATTATATATATATTAGGTGTACAAAAAAGTTCTGAGCTTT
>NW_017305988.1:2776666-2785009 GCF_001594115.1 Trachymyrmex septentrionalis | reverse complement strand
CCTATAAACACACACACACACACACACACACACACACACACACACACACACACACACACACACACACAAAGATAATATGGAAAGCGATATAGAGATTTAATAAAAATAAAGTACATGCGTGTACGAGATACGAGATGTAATATATTAAATGTGTTTATATAATTTAATTGAATATGCCATTTGTAACTAAATATAAATCGAGCAAGTGTATTAATGGATACGTGATCACAGATTTGAAATATTATAATTATTCAAATATTAATAAAATGTCATTACAAATACAATCTTTAGATATGTTTTGCAAAATATATAAATAAATAGATTGTGTAGTATAATATATTATGTATCTTTAATGAAAAATAACCTAATAATATATTTTACATATAAATGCATATATAATACATATATAAGTATGTAGATTTTCATACGTTTATATTTTCATTCTATTTTATTTATACTTTCGAAAAAATTGGGCAATATATATAATTAATCGCCTATTAAATAAAAACTTGTGATAAAATTTTACGTTACAAAATCCAATTGATGACATACGCACAAGTCAATTTGTACAATCAACATTTTTTCAAAAATACATATTACATAATTTCTATTATGCTTTAGCCATTCGAAAGATATCAAAAAAGAAAAACTCAGAAAAAGCTATGGCGAACAATGAGTTACGATAGATAGTCTATTACGACAAGGTAAAATTGAATCGATCGACTTTTGCTGACAAGTACGAGTTCGAAGTCACACTGTCGACTTCTTTACTAGCATCTTGGCAACTACCTTATCCCCTTTAAAGATTCCCTCATCATCGCCACTCTCTCACACTCTCACGTGGTTCCGCACACGTTTCCACTAAGTTTCAGACTGATCCGTAAGTATACATTGGGGAATATTCACTCTGAAACCACTTCACGCATATGCATACAAAAACTTGGTGGTGGATGCAAGGGTCACGGAAGCACTATGGTTGCTCGATCTCGCGAGAATATTCCTCAACCGTTGTCATATGTTCTGCGAATTATTCTCGGGAGTCAGGAAGAAATCGAAGTCTCACACGCGCGTGCGATAAAACGTTTTACTAGGGACGGGCAGCTAGAAATTCGATCTTATCGGATATCCATCAGATGTTATAGACGAAGTTATAGCGGCACAAAAGTTCGCCGAGGATTTTCAGCTTCGAGTTCGAAAGAGTCAGCCGATGTTATGCCCGTTCGAAAATTACATTAACCAGCGAGGTTTATAGTCGACATTACATTGACGGGTGGCGAAGGGAGGTTTTTTTATCTAGATTTTAACTAGATTTATCTTTAAAAACTGTGAAAGCGACTGTACGAATAATAGCTGAATATCATTATATAATATATTTATATAATGATATAAACACTTTCAAAAATTTCTAACACTTGATTTAAGATTAATATGGCCTAATCTTTGAGCAAGTTGAATGTAAACGCTAATAACCCTAACGTTATTATGTGTGAGAGTACACATAAATTACAATATTGCTGTATATGTTTTTGAGATACGTGCCAAATATTCGTACTATATTCAAAATGAAACGTTTGGCATAAGCCAAAATTTTCGACAAATATTTCAGCTAGAATCGAGAATTCGCTTTTTGATATATGTATATGCACACAAAAAGTTCTTGAAGCAAATTGTGAAAATACAGCTTTAACTAGTCAGAGTCTATTCCTCATTTGTGTCCCCATCGATAAGTTTTCAAGTTCGTACACTCCGCTAAAGGCATACAAAAGCATATAGGGAATTTTTATCGAAGATGCATCGTGTGTCACTGCCGAAGTTAGAAAGAAAATCTTGCATACAGCTCTCCGGAGACTTTTCAGTTGAATTTTAAGGAGCTACGCAACTCCCGGTTTCGTGGTACGGCATATTAGCCTCGTGCTGTCGCTCGACTTTTAAGTGGGGAGATCGAATCGATATAGTTGGAAACCAAACTTTTTCTACGTACAGTCGAAGAGACTGTATGCTGAAGAATTTTATTCAAAAACTTCTTCTAAATCTAGGGATTTTCCTCGTTTTTATTAAACAACCTTGTAATGGAAATTTATTCCAAATATATTATAATTTTTATCATTCCTGAATTTAATTCTGATAAGAAATAATTCTCCATACTATATATATATTTATTATATTTAAAGTATTATGTACAGAGGACATTCGGAGCCGGTTGTCATACGGGGTATTGTCAAAAAGCTAATATATAATAACTCAATCAGTATATGTTAGAGCATTCTTTTTATTGATTTTATTATTACTGATAATATTAAATTGTTATGTAAAATCTTATATACATCCACTTTTTTCTAACTGGCCTCGGTCTCTCCTATTGTAGATAATTGTATAAAATAAAGCGATATTACATTAAAAATACTTCCAAAAATATAAACTTTAGCAAATACAATTGATTTCGTAAATCGTAGATACGTGTGTACCATATATATCTTGCTTTTCATTTGGAAATATAATAATACGTCATAAGTTTATAATTTAAATGAACAGAATTATTATCTTCATTACATTGTTTGAAAAGATACATTTACGTTCAAAACACGTAGCTTCTGTTTGCTTCGCTGCTCACGTACTCCACTCCATGGTACATTGAGACGTATTCTTTAAATCGCCATCAAAGGTACAGGTACACGTCGCGTGACATGATAAAATTTAGGATGAAAAACTTACACACGAGGATGTGGAGTTTAAATATATTAAAACTCATTGATAATAGCACCGTTGCTAGATACGTGAGGCAAAATGATTATCAACAATATATTACAATGTAATGTACAATGTTATTATACCATAATGATTTAGTAAATATAAGATTGCAATAATTATAGAATTCTAATAATTAAATAATCCCGCGGAACGTGATTAATGATTGAAGTAAATATTGATTCTACATAAATATTCAAAAAAATTCCAAACTTTTTGACACACTTGCAGATAGATTAGACTGATGCGTCGATTTTAGACATTCTGCTCATTAGGCAACTAAAAAAAATTACGAAAATTTGCAAAATTGTAGAGAACTTTTTGACTCAGTTTAATCCGCTTTACTTCCCTACAAGCGGCGTATCAAAAAGTTGGGACACATACACACGCGCGCGCGTATGAGTGTATGTGTGTGTACATACATATGTGTAATATAAGAATGTACTTCTATTTTAATTTAATATTACAATGCGTTAAATTAAAAAATTAAGAAAATAGTTGCTTTCTTCTACAATGAGTGAAGAAATTAGTAGATAAAATCTGATGATTAACATATCGTACATCTTCATAAGCATTACGTTTCTTTATTTATTTTATTATATAAAATGTAAAAAATGAGAAAAAATATTATTTCCACACGTAAAAAAATAAATTTCACTCTTTCTATACCAAAAGTAAAGACAATATAATATGAATTTGAACCAATGAGAACAAATCTAATTACACGAGAAAAAGATATTCGGTCAAAGCGAATCTTAGTGCTTAAATATTTCTGTAACTAAATTTTTAATACAAGAAGGCAAAATTATCATAGACTAGAATGATTATTTAAGCGTATTCATTTAATACGCTTTTACTTAAAAAGATTTACATTAAACCGCAAATAAGGTTTATATCAATTGTATTATGTGGATCTGCATTTAAATTAAATTATAAAAATTTAATAATAAATCAGAACATAATTTGATATGTGTATTATTTCAATTTGTGTTATTTTCGAAATGTTTGGATAAAATTTGTAAAAAATATATTATTTTTCTCTCCATGCTTGTACAACAAAGTTAGTGAAGTATTATCGAATTGGAATAACTTAGTAGCATTACATAGTTGAAAAGACTAAAGTTGCTGCAATATAACAACTGGAATGTACTAGCAAAGCAAGTATCGATCAAAGTATGACTCACGTTGTACATAATAAATCGACTGTCGCGCATTTCCCTTTGCGCAAAATGTCTTTACCATCACTCGCTACACGTATGGAACAAAACTTTTGAACAGATAACCTAACGGCGAGAAAACAACTGGGTGGAAGTACGGAAAGTATGGCATAGAATTGAAAAGTTATCGTTACATTAAAAACAGCAATAATAGATAACTTTATCCGTTCTTCTGCTAATCCGTGTTCGAAATCAGCGAGATCAAGTCAGAAAAATTATTTGCACTCTTAATAATGCAATCGTATTAAAGTATAGATACATTAAGATATTATCAATATTTCTTCAAGCAAGAGAGTAATATGTCTCTGCGTTCATTAATATGTTCTAAATTATATACATTCCAAGTTAAAACTTTTCCTAATTTTATACAATTTCAAAATTAACGCTTAAAAATTCTGTAGTAGAAATATTTTTAAAAAAATCGAATAATGGTAGCGTTGGTTTTTTCTGAACAGAAGTTTTTAAATTATACATATTTGATTATAGAATATAGAGAGGTATATATTAAAATATTAGTTATTTAAAGAATTTGATATATTTATAAAAGTGTATGTAAAATATCGTCAATAAAATCATATAATATTTACATAAATATGTTTTTCTTTCGTATACTTCAAAGATAATTCAAAATTATGAAAAAATATTTGCAATACATTTGTTATGAAGTAATAAAATGTCGCTAAAATATAAGAAGAAAAATCTGTTCATGATAATTAAAAAGTTTTAATATAATTCTCTCTCTCTCTCTCTCTCTCTCTCTCTCTCTCTCTCTCTCTCTCTTTGAATTCTTTAATACAAAAATATAAATAATTGAAATTCTGCAACATTATTTTCTTCGCAATGTTATTGTTTCTTAATTTATATAATTCTGTCTTCCTTTTAATTCTTTAATTGAAATTAATTAATACATTATATTTGTAAGATGTCTAATTTTGTAAATTAATAAATTTCATACTAATATTTTATACTAATTTCAAAATTACAGTTCAGAGTTAAAGTGTTAACATCTGTTACATTAACAACGTAATTACTCAAAATTACAACGTAATGCAAACAGTGAGATCGAACACCAGGTTATTCGCAAGCTAAGTGTACTCCTAAAATGTGTTGATGTATTGACGTACATGTGCAACACGTGTCAAAGAACAGTGGATAGTTTATAACGTTCTAGGTGACTTCCGCGACTTTAAAGTCATGAGAACTAGCTTGAGAATTTATTGATTGGTTGATTAAAACATGACAGTTGAGATATGTAGGGTAAGCCGTACAACTATCGACCACTTGATAGTTATTCGTTACCTGAGCACCTGACCAGCACAAATGTCTCACGTAATAAAGCCAGCAGTATATGATGCATTTTTTTTTCTTGCTGGATTACTTGCGTTTTAATAAATTACTAGAATTACACCACATAGAACGCACAATTTCTAGTAATTTATTAAAACGCAAACAATTCAGCAGGAAATTATGTATCTTGTGCCGAAGGCACTTAAGTTTGCGCGCAACCGCTCAGGAAAGTGCTATGTATTCAAACTGTCTTTTCCATGCAACAGATCAGTAAAAACAAACACCATTCCACTTAAAATGCTATTCAGTACTTTACCGTATTTATTGACAAAATTTATTAATGCTTATTTCATTAATAAATTTGCAACACTTTTTAGTATTGTAAATTTATTAAACTTTACTTATCAGTTAAAATTTATTATTTTCATCTTAGTTTAAGATTAAAACCTAAAAAGTAACTTCATGTTTTGTTTTTATTCCTGTAAGTATACAATAATATATTGAGATTATATTATAGCATATCATTTAATGCACCGTACAGTAATAAATTAATACTAACTTAAAAATGTATTAATTTAAATAATTATACAAGCATAAAGAAATATCGTATGTTTAAAATGATTTAACCTTTTCAGACATGTAAAATTTAAAAGAATTGAGATTTTTATATTACATATGAGAGAGAGAGAGAGAGAGAGAGAGAGAGAGAGAGAGAGAGAGAGAGAGCTGTAGTATTTATATGACTATTCCCATATTTGAGTTCCAAGCTTCAACTACAAGATATTTCAAGTGTTTAATTCATAGAAAATCTGTAGCGAGTATTGTATCTTTAACACGATCTTTCTGTAAACTGCCAATATTAGTAGTTAAATTGTAAATTTTTCACTAATAAATTATTTACTTTTTAGTATTGTATAAATATATATATAGTATTGTATAAATATTTAACTCTGATAACAGCACGAATGCGCAAATATATAAGAGATTGTTTTGAATTTATATTAGAGTAAAAAAAAATGTCATAATAATGGAATTTAAGAAATTATAATAACATTAAACTTTCTTTATTAAAATACTTTTTTACAACAACATATTCGTATGATGACATACAAAACTTCAATAGCAGCGCAAAAGTAATCAAATCATATGGAATAAATTATCTCGACATAATATTTTTACAAAAAAGTGACTGCATTATCCAATATAAAATATCTTTTTCTAAATATAAACATAGATTTTTCTAAATATAAATTAATTTTTTTAGTGATATCACTTACAAACAAATTGAGTACAAATTGCTCATGAATGAACAAAATTTTGAATATATATTAATATTAAATTATAGAACTCTAAATGTAATATAATGGGATGCTCCCTTTTGAAAATACATAAGCAAAATTATTTGGTTAGAATTATCATTTTCTGTATCAATAGTCCGTTATACCTTTACTAATTTTTT
The DNA here is from genome assembly GCF_001594115.1 of Trachymyrmex septentrionalis. NCBI lineage: Eukaryota > Metazoa > Arthropoda > Insecta > Hymenoptera > Formicidae > Trachymyrmex > Trachymyrmex septentrionalis. Next base: position 2,778,301 of record NW_017305988.1, on the reverse strand, counting down.
ACATAATGTAAGATTTCAAGCAGAAGATTACATTTAGACAATAATTTTGTTTTAATTTCACTAATTAGTTTCGTAATTTCTCTGTTTATTAATATTATCGACTTTATAGTCATCAATAATATTTCCAATAGATAAAATATCTCTAAAGTGCAATATTCCTAAAAACAAATATCGAGATTATTCGATTCACTTTAAATTCTACGTATTCTATAAGACAATAACATATTTAAACAAAATTTTGGAACCTCCATAGACTCTCTTCTATCTCCTGTCATTGCTAATCTAGTATTGCAATGGCCTAAACATACGGTGTAAAGAGTACGAATATCTTAAATGTGTGTGTGTGTGTGTGTGTGTGTGTGTGTGTGTATGTGTAAATGTATATATAATTACGCACACGTACATCAGTTACAATGTACAACACAATTTTAACCATTCATGAGTACATACGGAGAAACATATTTGTATTTATAAATGTATCTGGAAACACGGTAGTATCTCAGTAAAAAATATATTAATAAAAAATATATAAATTACGTGCAATTCGTTTAACTCTTTTTATCTGCAATACAACACATTAAAATATTTATTTATAAAATATTCACGTCCTTGTGTACGCAAATAAGCGTAATATACAGTTATGTATCGAAATTTCACACTATCTTAGAAAAACGTAATAGGTTATTCACACCATGGGATCAGTTAAGCGTAGATAAATGATACACTACCGTGAATATGCAAATTACATCATTCGATGAGCACGGATTTACGCATCGGCGAGTTACTTAATAAACCGTGGTAATGATTAACCGATTATCCGCGATGTTCGTTCCACAATTCTTAAAACGAATCCAACGTTAAAAAAGTAATTTTTATTATATCAACATACTTGAAATAAAATATGTTTGCTACTGTATTTGTTCGCTTCTACTTTCATCCCGTTAATATGTAACTATTACCCACGCAAATTGAAAGATAAATGTCTCCTTCTCTCTATTCTTATCGAAAATTTACAAATTTTGATTTATTTTTTTAATTTTTTTTTGTTTACAAATTTCAAGTAACTTTTTTTACAGAAAAAAAATAAAATTTCATCTTTATCCTCTTAATTTTTTTTATCTTATATATTTAAAACTAGTTTCCATTTCATTTCGTGAACAGGTATTTTCTATGCAATTTTTATTGCCAAATTTCAATGACTTTTATAAAGAATCAATATTTCTTTCTGATGAGAGAAATATCTTCTCAAGAAAAACAGTAACATTAATATAAGTTGAATGTACAGTAGTTTCATCAAGAATTGCGGAATCATATAGTTTAAAGTGCTAGGTAGTCTTTTTTACACCTTCCCAGTTCCTAAAATATGCACGTCCTTGATAAATCACTAGTACGATCCGCGAAAGAATCTTTCTTCAGTTATTTAAAATTCTGCGTGACCACCGTGTGCAAAATTGCCCAGAGCCAACGTGTCTGAGCTGATATTACTGTCTGAAGAAAGTAGAAAGAAGAAAAAATTGTTAATATGATTAAGAATTTAGTACAATTTTTCTATTTTTTACAATGAAGTTTTAAAAAACCTATTGTGAGTATACGAATTATTTCTGAATAAAATTGTAGCTTTGTAATTATTAAAAT
>NW_017305988.1:2769548-2776566 GCF_001594115.1 Trachymyrmex septentrionalis | reverse complement strand
ATATATATATATTGTATGTATCTATTATACATATATGTAAAATTATCCAAAAAATTGAGAAGAATGGGTATCAAAGATCACATGTTTGGCTCTTTTAACATCATTTTTCCCAAAATAATGACGTGAGTTATTTTTAGTAACCTACACTGAGAAAAATCATTTTGTACATACAACTAAAATTTTGTTAATATATAACTGACAAAAACTTCCTTACTTTTATTTAAAAATTATACGTGTATTGTCCTAATCAAAATTTAGTTATTAACCAATTTATTCTAACCAAATTTTGGCTAACACAATTTTTATATTGGATTAAATACATGAGAAGATACGAGAAAAGTTTAAAAAATATTTATTGAAACAATCAAAACATATGGCGTTAACCTTTCTATTTTATGTCTGTTTATATCATTGCGTAATTACTTCATATATAACCGATAGTTTTTGAGATATTTTGTATCATACGCAATTTCAACTGGATGTCAGAGGGTTAATGATATTCGCACGCGAGATACCCGAAGGCAAACATGTATATACAAAACTCATTTAATGCGGAAAGACTGACCGTAAATTTTCGCTTGATTTAAACGAATCATCGTTATTGTAAATTATTTCATATTTCCTCGCTGCGTAATGTAAAAATATTACAGAACATAGTATATGTATTGACGCGCTACGGCTGAAAATCACATATCTATAAAACAGAAAAATTGCAACAGAATTGGCATTTTATTAAGTTCTATCTAATCTATGGTATAGTTTTGATAAATGTATGATAGTTGTATAAAAAATTTGATAATCTCTATGTGAATTAATTATATACTATAAATTACTTATATAACTATCTATTAGAAATTGAAAAATATCGAAAAACTCAAAATTATTGTAAATAACATGTTTTAATTTCTTATTCTTTATACATGCGCACACGATGGAGTTTGCATTTTATAGTCATTGCTATTGAAAGTTCTGTATACCAATATTGCCTAAATATGTAATGAAATATAAAACTTAAAACGTACTCTATTTTCTCTCTTTGAATATGTCGCATCTCAAAAACTTATAACTTGCAATCATCAACTATGCATAGTACCATTTCAAAACTCTCACTTCATGGCTTGTTATGCAAGCGATACATCAACTATCCTTTGAGAAATGTTTTCACCCTTGAAGTACGTATCTTTTCCAGAAGAAAACAGACTATTCAGTGTTTATATTAGAAAGCTCTCTAAAAGTTGGCAAAGTTTCATTAAAATCAAAATTTTCGAATTGATTACACATCTCAGCATGTAATGGTGTCTAAGCGGACAAAACTTTAATTAAAAACCTATTTAAAAAAAGATTCCGATATACATACGTTCTAATCTCAACTAATACATTTTTATTAAAAAAAAACGTTAAATAATTATATTGAATTCGCAATAATAGATACTTCTAGCCTAAAAAATTTGGCGTAATTGTCCAGATTAGACTTGTTTAAAAATTATTTATAAAATACATATATTTTTATACATATATTTTAATAAAAATACAATTAAAACGATTTAATAAAAACAAAAATTTAATATCAATATAAAAAGAAATTAATTTTTTAAATATTTTTTTTAATGCAATGTTTAAACTTTATTTAGAAAAAGTAACAAGTTTTGATTCACAAAATATCTCTTGAAAACGATTATATACCTTCATAATGTGACACACTCGTATGAAATGTGACATTTTGAACGTAAGTAGAACAAGATACATGTAGTCAGCCTGAGGAGAACGAAGCAGAAACGAATAAGAGAGAAAAAGGACTTTGAATCATCTCTTTTATTACGAGTATATCACTATGAAAAATTCTTGCTTTACTAATTACTATATTAATCCAACATGATATTTTAATATCAAACATTACATATCATTTTTAAAAATAAATCATTAAAATCAAGTAAATTAATTAAATAAATGATAAAAGTTTTTGAACATATAAATTAAAATTTTTGCATATATGTATATATTACGTATATACATATAATATATGCATATATGTACGTATTACAAAAATATATCACAACTGAATCGAAAAAAAGAATAATTTTTCGATAAAAATAATATAAAAGTTTAATATTACATTTAATACTGACATATTAAAAAAGAGATTGTTAAGCTCATCAAATACAATGTGGCATAATTTTAAAAATCTACCATATTTTCAGAGGTGCCAAAGTGTTTGCGGATTATCACCATGTCGTGATTCATTGCTAATGCTAACATTTCGTGAACTTTGTCGTTCACTTCATCAAGGCGAAGAGCGCACTGATATTGAAGAAAATATCCGTGGAAATCTCAAAAGTATTATTATACTATATCTATTAAATACATGTATAGTATAACTTTATATAAAAAAATCTTTATATATGCATACTATAAACATATTCTATAAGTGCCACTTAAGTTGGCTACGGTATCTTCTAGTGATTTAATACTACTTTAAACAAAGTAAAACTATATTCGTGTATGAAAAATTGCTTCTGTAGTTCCTATGCGAATGTTAAACATGTCAGAACGATGACTGAAAACCAGGTTGTCGTAGAAAGAGAACAGAACAAGAAAGGCAGCGAAAAGCCAAGTTGTCAGACGAATAAGACAAAATAGAAAGTCTGCAGAAATATAACAGAATAAGGAGCGTTCATCTAGAAGCATACGAAAACGCGTCATTTTAACGTACAAGAGAACATTATTCGTCATTTTAACAGAACGTACAAGAGAACATTATTCGAGAAAATCAAAATTGTCCCCTAACATTTTTTTATAATTCTTTAATTTAACTTACGAGTATATATTCATATAAACATAAACAGATATAAAAAATTTTTATAACTGTTTATTATTTATTTTATTATTTTTTTATTTTTTTTTTAATATTATAGTATATATGAAGTTTTGATACTAAATTTTAGAAAAAGAAAAAATTGTTTACAAACTAAAAATTTTTTATTATTTCTGAATAATTAATTCAATTTAAATGAATGTTAGTTCAACATGTTTGTATTTAAAGTTTAAAAATTTTTTGTTTTTTCTTGAAAAACAATTAAGAGATTACATTAATCATTTCATAATTATAACAAAGTAAATGCTTAAATTGATAAACATATTAAAAAGCTATTTATTATATCGTTTTAAAAAACGTATTAGAAAAATAATTAATAGTTAAATCAACAAATAAAAATATGCGAACAATGAAATTATGAAATAGATACATTTTATTGGTTTTATATTGTTTAATAGAATATCAACAAATCAAAGATTAAGGACTAACTTCAAGTATTGTGTATGAATTGTATCCAAAATTATTCTTTGAATGGAGCTTTATTTTTTATACGGCATATATTCGCCAATGATACGTTCTGCTAGTGTTTCGAATATTTTTTCACGCTTCTGATCGATTCACCAGCACACCGTGTGACGAGTTACCAAAAACAACCTCAATTTTTTTGACATCGACTTGCTCGATTGGATCATCTCTACCGCCCGTTAGCTAGCTACCGCTATGGCGTGGAATGTAGAACGAAAAATTGTGGTATAAAAACTCTGCTCCGTTTACAATTGCCGCATGTTAATAAAGTTGTGGGATAGCGAGAAGACTGAGAAAAATTGCATGCCGCGTTATTTATTAAAATTATAAATTTTACACGTATATGTGACGAATAAAAATTCTCGCAAAACTTGCATTTATTTACAGGACAGATTCTATAAAACATATATACACATATAATTAGTAACATTAGTTTGAATTTTATTAATGGGTTTAATATCATTAATTTTTATTTTCAAGTGGAAAATGATTATAATATATAGTAAAAGAAATACTTTTCTCTTTCCCTTTTTTATTAAAGTATGAATTAATTAACTTTTAAAAAAGTATTTAAAAAAGAACTTTTTAATACTTTTAATATATTATTTAGATGAAAATAATATTTATACAAACAAAAATTTTAATGAAGAAATCGAATGGAAGAACTTGTGTTATATGTTATGTTATTATTTCTTTTTACATTTATTTCAATGAGAGTTTTATAAATTGTGTAAAAATAGTTTATTATCATATGTTCATCATGAATCTATTTTAATAAATAACGTATATTTCTCTTTTTTTATATAGAAATCATACGACACCTACAAATTATATATATGTGTGTATAACACACGCACGCACACGTACACGCACACACACACACACACACATATATAAAATCAGAAACAGACAAAGAAAAGAAAGAGACAAATTTTCATTTTCTTTATCAAATCGGAAAGAGGAATCTCTAGCGTATCTTCGGTGTAATTACTTTTACACGTATTTTTCATAGTATAGATATATCCGAAACGAAGAGATTTTATGCACGAGATCTTTCGCTTTTAAAAGGAAAAGAGCTTTTTTCGCTCTCGTAGCATGAGAACGAGTCGGAAGCTCGAACTTTTCGCGGGTGTAATTAACCGCGATATACTTTCAGCGTAATTAAAATTACGAAATATGTAAAGAAACTAACTTAAAAAGATGTAGCGTGTGTGCAAAAAAATATAAGCGAATAATGTTTTTCAAAATATCCGGTATGATCTGCTTAATTATTCGTTGCATACCGCATTGCATATAATGTAATATATGTGTGTACTATAAAGAGCCGGAGCATCAAAGTGACGAGCTTTCATTTGGCAACACCAAAATAATTAACCAAGTACAGTAATGATGAAACCTTTGTCATCTGTTTCAGAATTTCATATTTGCCAGGAAAACAAAATTGCGTCAACCGTAATTAGTAAAACAAAGGGTAGTGAATTATTATCTTTGCTAAAAAAAATTTATTGTTAGTAAACTATAATGTTGATCGCATAATAGAAATTACACATAAGCCATACGTCTCGCAACAATTAATTTTTATGTACAAAGTAAACTTTTTGTAGATAAATATATTAAATGTTAATTTACGTGTATACAATACATATTGTAAGAGCGATAGTATGGTGTATGATATATGTTATATGTACATACCGATGTATCATCAATTTCATGAAAAATCACAAAATGTTATTATATATTATTTATTGTATATTAATGTTTTTGTATATCAATGAAACTGATAATATGATATATAATAATTTATGATGAAACTGCATTTTAGTTACATAATTGCATAATTATGTCCAACAACGTGACTCGACATTGCATCAAGGTATAATTCTTGTTAATCACAATGGATTTTCGCACTATCACGATTTATATGCCGTACTTAAACTTTGCTCCATATTTGTATGCACATACGAGTATAAAGAATTTATTCAAATAAAATTAACGTAAAGATATGTACAAGCTTTTTTATAAAACATTTTATAAGTATAACGTCTGTATACGCGTACGTGCGTGTGCGTGCGTGCGTGACAACAAATTGATAATCGCATTATCAAAAATCTTTTGCCAAATGTAGTTTAAATGTGAAGCAGAAACGTCTATTGGATGATCATTTAAATAAATCGTTAAAAAAGAGTAATTTGATCGATATAATGACATATTTATAATTACATTTATGAATTTGTTTTACAAACCTGATAATTTGTTTAAATAATATTACACAAATTTGAACAACTTCATAATTCTATCTAAAATTGTAAATAATATAATATGAGGTGAAGTAAATAAATATATAATTGTTTATTTCTAAAGAATAAAATAATATCTAAAATATACATAACAAAATCCCTGTATCTCATATAATTTTTAATGTATAATTATTTAAAATTTTATACTTGTTATCAGAGAAATATAATAATATATTAAAAACTGTTTAGTAATTTTGAGAATTTCATATTTTTCGTTAGACCAACAATTCTCAATTCTTTAAAGGATGGAATGGAAATTTTATCATTCAAATTTTTTTCACATTCTAATTTACTAACAACAGTTTACAAAATAAAATATATATTATGCTCCTCTCTTGATTTAATATATCATTTCGTAGATTATATAATAGATAACAAGGTGTCTTAGAGCAAATTTCTTTATGCAACAAGTAAGTTATTATTAGATAATAGCTCAATTTTCTCTAACAATAAATAAAAAAGGAATATTCCTAATTTAGATTCAACATAGAATAAGACGAAGAAACAGAAAAGATAGGGTAGCTGCGAAACGTTTAATTACTCTGATTCATTTGAGTGTGAAACAGCCATTAATGATTCCTTCGTTACAATGAGCTTTGAGATGTGTTGCTATATATGTATACCAAAGCTTAAAGAACAAAAAAGTATTTTAGCTCTTACTTTGAATATTATTGTATTCAGTCTCTAGAAATCAACATTAAAGTTCAATAAATCTTATTACAACCTAACAACATGTATTTTTTAATGTATAATAATTCTCAATAAAAATTTTAAATTAAATCTTTTGACAGAAAAATTTGTATACATATATAATAACCATCATTTATCGCAACTTTCTCGACAATTCTTTGATATTAAATACCATGACAATTAGACACCAGATTAAAACATCGTTGAAGCAACATCCACTTGAAATTTATTAAAAAATAGAATATTGTTACTCATTTAAATTTTCGAAACTTAATTTGTTTAAAGTTTAAATCCTTTAATTTTCCTCATAACTTAAAATTAAAAATATTTATTATCTTTCTCGCTTAATAAAAATATATTTTAAAAAATTGTTTTTCATATCTATGTTCGAGCAGAATTAAAATTAATTATTAAAGTTAATTATTATTCTATAAATTTACAAAATTAAATATCACTTTTTTAAAAATACACAAAAAAGTAATTAAAAATTAAAATTTTTATATTATTCTAAAAAAATTTGTTTATTGTTTTAAATAAAATATTATTCATATCATAGTATTAAGCATTTAAAAAAATTAAAAAGTTAAACAATATTTTTTAAAATCATTGTAATAAAGTAGCATGATTGTGGCATTGTTTCATGTAATGTTTGCTCGCGAAAAGTAGTAGTTTTTGATATAATAGTGTATAATTG
>NW_017305988.1:2762354-2769448 GCF_001594115.1 Trachymyrmex septentrionalis | reverse complement strand
ATATACGATCGAGTTCTCTAATCTCAGCAAAAACTCCTCGACGTATTCTATCCTCAATCCGCTGTTACTAAGAATCTGTTGCCCGATATCTAATGATACGTGCAAAATTCGATCCACTTTTAGCATTAGTTTGGCGCTTTATTTTTATTTCGCTCGTTATTTAATCTATTTTACTGATTTATTTTTAATGAATTAAAAATTATCACCATATCGTGCATTCAGATGCACGGAAATCAATTCGAACGAGACAGAATCTCAATATCTCTCTTTCCCTTACGTTCTTTCCCTCTCTCTCGAAAAACTATAAATAAAAGGAGGCAGAATTGCGCGTGGTGGTGGCTCGCTGTCAATACCAAAGTTTGATTAACCGATTTAGCATGGAAGCTTAGTTATATTGTATTTTGAATTAAACTCCGCACGCACTGAATGTGTACGCGGTGTACGCGGTTTCTACAGACAATACCGATTTATTACCGCGGCATTTGCATGCTCGATAGATGCGCCAGCAACAGAGAATGCCTGGATAATCAAACATAAGATAACGATCCTGCGTAGGAAGCAATATGGTCATTATAAATTGACAGTAATATTCGCGTGTCGAGAATAAGGATATACGATAGCGTTGTCTAAATTTCCATTTGAATTACTAGAATATTGCTTAAGCGATGGCATAATAAACAATCAATTTAAAAAAAAACACCTTCTCTACATTTATTAATCCTTTTAATATTTAATTCATAAAATGAACTGATAAAAAGTGTACACGCGCGCGCGCACACCCACATACACACAGAGGCACATATAATACTAATTGTAACGTGTTTATATAATTCAAAATTCTTCAAAAAAAGAGTTTTGTGTAACATTGTGCGTACACATCTTTAAAACATAAAGCATTTAAAATTATTGAAAAATACGACTCAAGCTCTTGCACAAATGTTTGATATTAAATTAAAACACTGCTTTAATATAGTAATATCAAACATAAATTTTTATGTAATTGTAAAAATAACTCACGTATTTGAATTCCAATACAAGACATATCTACCTACGTTATTCTCATGAGTATAACTAATATAACGATTTCTGATCTTTAAGCTAAATAAATATCATTGATATGAGGGCAGAATATCGTATGGAACATTGTAGAAATTAAAGATAATATATCAATAATCCTCTCATCAACGAGAGAAACATATACGAGTGAAGTTGGAGGATAGCTACATACATGTCGTTTCACTATTGGTCATTTAATCGATATACACCAGAACTGCATAAGCGGTTGGTCGCGACGTAAACAGGTCTTTATCATTATGCAGCTCTATCTGGAGTAACCCAGTTTGATTATTGATATCATTGAATGAAAAAAATGGTGCTTCTAAATGTCAGAACTTTGTTGACTACGTCAACAGCATAGACGTAGACGATTAATACTGCAAAGATGGAGATAGCTAAATCTCATTCATAATTCTGCAATCCTTGGATCTTATTCTCTTTTCTGTCCCTATTTTACGATTTGAGAATTATCATGAGAAATACGCACGCCTAGAAAGTGAAATAGAATTATACTATATAATCGCACAACAATTAAATCGCGAGCATACTTGCGTATAACATGCATAATGCACAAAGAATAGAATGGTTAGCTAGCTATAACGTGAGATGCAATTAACGAAAATTGCTGAGATTGAAGATTACGTTTAATTGGCCTTTATATAACATCAATATTTATAAATTAACATCATAAACGCTAAATCGACGATGTAATAATTTAATATACACTTCTGCATTAAATTTTAGCTAAACTGATTACTTTAATTCGAGAAACAGTTTCTAAATCTTCCACAATTGTCTTTCAATTTAAAAATCAAAGAATCAAATATGTCAAATGTATCGATAAAAATTTAGTATATAACAATTATAATATAATGTATGTAACTTCATGCATGTAATTTCACATATTTGCAAAAATATTTTTTCTGTAGACTGAAAAGTGGCATTAAAAAGACAAATGGAATAAAAAGGTGTATTTAAGAAAAGGTTTAATATATAAATCTCTATATCTTCAGTTCAGATTTTCACACTAATGCGTAAACTGATTGTAAGTTATAGCAAATTGCAGTAAGCTTGAATTCTCATCCACTGTACATGTACTGAAATAATCGCAACCAGAAAATACAACCCACTCCGTGACCATTCCGTTGCCGGAACTGTCCGAAGAACATAATCTCCGAACAGAGAAAACACATATTCTCATTCACAAAGAACCGGCCACATAGCTTTTGGCTTTAACCGTTGGCACAGCCGACCGTAAACAACGTCAGTAATAATTCTCCCGTGAAACAACACTCTCGCACACGTCGCGGCATTGTGTCGCAACGCATCGCACCGCCAGTGTTTCCTACCTTCATTCTCGTTATTTCCAATCAGGATCTCGGTGTTCTTGAAATCCGCCTCTCTGACCAAGTCCAATGGATCCTTAGGCAGGAAGACCCCGTCGATGGTGGGCGCCGACGGGAAGCCGAGAATGCCCCAATAACTATTCCACTGCTGCACGGAGAGAGTTTTCGCGTCCACCGATCTCATGCAGGCCATAACACGTGCCGGATTTTCTTGCAGCATTGTCGAATTACATCCGCAATCGTCTACCAGTACACGAGCCACCTCGTTTGCCTTTTCGCCGGTCATGTAACTCCATGGGGCGTTGAGGGTGCCACTCTGAAGGATACCTCGACGCACTAGACCTTGCGTGACCGGCGAGATGAGATGTAAGGACACTGAACTACCACCCGCAGACTCGCCAAAGATCGTAATCAAATCGGGATCGCCGCCGAAGACGCGCGCATTTTCACGGAGCCACTTGAGAGCCAAGGCCTGGTCCCAGAGGCCCATGTTACCCGGCGCCTCTTCGCTATTGACAAAGTGCTGATTGAGATACAGAAAGCCAAAAGCCCCGACACGGTACTGTATCGAAGCGATGATCGCATTACCGGCCGCCGCCATAATGTCGGCATCGTATACGTCCAGGGTGGCGGTGCCGCTCATGAAGCCGCCGCCATAGACCCAGACCAATATCGCCATACCGTTATTACCAACGTTGTCTGGCGACTCCTTGTGACGTAGACGCAACTTCTGCGGCACCCAAATGTTGAGGTAGAGACAGTCCTCGGAGATGTTGGTATTAGGATTCCACATCTCCTCACCCTCAAAGCCTGGAAAGTACTCGTAGCGCTCTTGATAGCAGCTATTGGGCAAGGTGGTAGCGTTCAGAATCCCGTGCCAGGGCTCGATCGGCAGCGGCTTGCGAAATCGCAAAGGCCCAACGGGAGGTTTCGCGAATGGCACTCCGTAGAACACATGAACCTCACGATCGAGCACCGTGCGAGAGAAACCGCGCATCAGCCCACTAGTAGTCTCCACCACTAAGGACTCGTGACCACCGTCTTGACTACCGTGCTGACCGGCAACGTTCGCTCGCGTGATGCACGCGCTGTGCAGGCTCAAGCCTAACAGCAACAGCAGCAAAGAGGACGGACAGTTCATCCAAGAACTCATAATCAGACCGAATATCTTAACCGCACTCGATAAGGAACACAGTTTCGCTAATCGGTCAAGACAGACGTCTCCGAGTGTCTCTTCAAAAATCCTTTTCTGGACAATGGAAATAGGTGCACACTGTGTGACTCGACTATTTGTCCATCGATATTCTTCCGCAATATATGCGATACCCCCGCGTGAACGTTGGCGTTATGGGGAAATGAACTCGTCGAGTTTTCAGACGACCTCGTCAGATTTTCAGAAGAGAGACGCTTCGGGCGTTGTCTCTTGTCGTTGTCGTCTTCGTCTTCGTCTTCGTCTTCGTCTTCGTCTTCGTCTTCGTCGTCACCGTCTGGGAAGGAGGTTCCTCTTATGCATACGGTGCATCGGAAAGATCGCGAGATCGGACGGGAGATGCCGGAAGAGTGATTCTTTCTTTCGTAAAGAGTAAGGCGATTTTGAAGGATAGAGTTTCCTTAGGAATCGTCGATCTTGTTCAAGTTGCACTCAATGCACTTTGCGTGTTGCTTTTTAGCGGAGAAATAATTTGCCATTCTATAAAAAGACACTCACCATGTTTTTATCGCTCTGTGCATTTATATTTGATATCGGTCTCTGAAAAACGATAACCTTCGCAATCCGCTATAATATCACAGATAAATAAATACAATTTAATGAATTCGTATTTATTGGATTGCTCGATTTGCCTAAGGATTGGCATTAAAATACATTGTGCATTAAACTAGAATAAAAAAATAATTCTGCTATCGCGATTACACATTTAACTTTTAATTCTCGCGCAATAATTACAAAACTCGCGAAGGAATAAAGATTAAAATACAAAAATAACTCATTTTTCGTATAGTTATTAAGTATTATTATAAAAAAATAAAAATATGTTGAATCTCTTTTAATCATAATTCATTATAAAACCACAGTTTGCACAAAGGCAACTTTATTCCTCCAAAATGCTCTACTCTTCTAAAATCATCTTTTGTACAATGATGCTAGTCATTTGAATTACATTTGCTTCAAGAACATTAATAAATTAATTTATTAATAAATTAAGTTGAGAATTAATTTCTTTATTTATATATGATGCATGATAATTGTATAAGAATATAATGAAACAACAAATTTCTGTTTAATTACTTGAAATATCAATGCTATAAATCAAAATATTTTGTTAAAAGGTAAATTATACATTGAATTCCACAATGCATTATCAATATATTACACTGGATATTTCTGTTTGTTACAAAACTTTTATAGATCATTTAAAAATAATATCCACATAAAAAGATTTAGAATTGTCATAAAGCGTGTCCCATGAGCAACGTATCTACCAAGAGAGAGAGAGACTCAACAAGTTAGCGAATGGAAAGTCAACATTTCCGCAATGGAACAGTAATTTTTCTTTATCGATTCTTTACGCCTATTTAAAAAAAAGAAGAATGAAATGAGATATATACACTTTGACAAATAAATCAATTCATTAATTAATAAAACTTAAAATGTTTGATAAGAAATAGCTTGATGTGACAGTAAGGATAATTTATTATAGTTTTTACAGAATACTTGTGAAAATAGTCACAATATTATCATGTGTTACAACTAATTATATTACTTGCCATGATAAAAACAATGATTATTATCTTGACAAATAGTTATCTACGCTCGAGAGTCTGCAGTTTAACCAAAGGTAATTAATTTGATTCTTTCTCTTTCCAGAAGGATTAAAACGAGATAGGAAGTTTATTATTTTACGTTTAAAATTAACATTTTAATACAAAAACAGCCGTATACGTTTCGATCACTAATCAAGTAAATTATGCTTTGCATGGATAATCGTATTCCTACTTCGCTTTCCGATTATCGCATTACATGACCGTTTGCGACACATGATAATAATTTCGTATTTCGCGAATCAATTTCTACTTCCGACTGTAGCATCCGCTGTAAACCGCAACACCGGAATACCGCACGGTGTCGATTGCAATAATACAGTCCACCACGAATCATCATTAAAGGTGCATGAACCAAAGATAAAATCCTGCGACGATGTATGCATATTATTAAACCGTTAAGCATCCATCACTTCGTACAATTTAAATATTTATTAAAACATCAAATTGGATATCTAAAATTATTAAAAATTTCATTAAGATTGAAAAAATCTTATCAGAAAATCTTATAAGAAAAGAATTTTTCTTTGAAAAAATTACTTTATCATAGATCTTAAGATCTGCTTTTAGAACCATTAAAAGCTCATGTATATCGATTAATTTATTAAATATATATAATTGACAAGTACATACATCTCATTTTTACGTTTTAGCATATATCCAATGACTTTAAATTGAAACATTCGATCATTCGAAATATCTGGTAGAAATAATATCTATTACTCAAAATTTGATTTTCAGTCATTTATCACATAATTAATTTTATTTTCCTAACGTAAAAAAATAATTAATAATGTAAAAAAATAACATTTGCAATTTAATTCCTTCGATAAAAAAATTTTTTTAGCCTACTGTCGAGCTGTTGTTTCTTCGATTAGAATCAGCTTACCATTGTAAAATTGATTATGCTTTTCTGAAGAAGAAACGATTAACTAAGACTAAAAAAAGATCAATTAATTACAAAAGAATAGGAGGACATATTATGTAAGGTAGAAATATATAAAATATCGCGAATATTCCGTAAGAAAAAGAAAGAATATCTTAAAATTAAAAGATACGGTCCATTCTAAGGTTAGTTATATTCTTAAAATTAAGAATACAACTAAAGAATATTCCAATATGTATTCTTCATATCACAAGGAAGAGAACTTTTTTCCAGACATACAAGCACGTTACTTCGTTTTGAATAATGGATCGTCACTACTTTGTAAAGTGCAAACTTATAGTAGCTTCTTTACACTAAATTGAAAGTAACGTATACCGACAAACAATTATTCTCTCAAATAATTTTTTGACCCGATCATCTAAAATAATTCTAACACTACTTTTTAGGGAGAGAACCGCCATTGTCCCTTTTCACCATAAAGTCACGCCAATAGCCACGCACAAGCTATTCCTCATCAAAACCACGAGCTTTCAAACAGCCAATTTCCACCCTCTAACCCGATCATCCCCGTCACAATCCTTCTCTTCTTTCTCCGTTTCCTCCTTCCTTTCCTCTTCTTGCTTTCTAAACTCACCCTTTCCCTCCCATGCACACTCCCGTACACAATATATACACGCACGCGCGCAGAATATAGAGCTCTCAAAATCGCTTCCGCTTACTCGCCCCTCTTTTCACCCCCTTCTCTTAAAGTATATCGTTCCGGAGGCAATTTGGCGTCACTCCTCGTGATGTACTCCTATTCTCTCTTTGCTTCTCAATGACAATCGTAGTAAATTACGATTTCGACTTTATGATTCCGGCGGGCTTTCACGAAGAGCGCACCACATATGTGGACACAGTATCACGCGGCAGCCGGCATGCCGCGTTGCACGGGGTCGACTGATCAAGGAGGCAAAGTGGAGGTGGTGCTGATGGTGGTGGCGGCG
>NW_017305988.1:2755544-2762254 GCF_001594115.1 Trachymyrmex septentrionalis | reverse complement strand
GTGGCGGCGTGGTGGCGTGGCGGCGGTGGTGACGGTGGCGGTAGCGGTGGCGGTGGTGCACGCCTCGCGCATAAGCCGCGCGTTCATACCTACAAGCGACCCAATCTTCAAACGTTGTCCTTGCCCTCCCCCGCTCTCTCTCACTCTCTCTCCCTCATTCTCTCTCTTTCTCTTTATCTCTCACCCTCTCGATCTTCCTCTCTCCAATTCTCTCTCGCGGTTTTGTTCGTTCGCACGCCCACATCGTTCCATCTACAACGGTGGTATATCTCTTCTACCCAGCTTTATCCCTTGGTCCTTAATCACCTAAGCGCACAGGAAAGCGTTGAATGTCCCGAAGAAATCGTCATTTCTTCCTGTTTCGATAAGGGGCAGGAACGTGTTCCGCACCGTTCAGTCCCTTCTGCTGGATCGTAGATTGAGATGGAACAGCTCCAGTTAACTATTATCGAGAGAATGTTCGCGCAAAAGTGTGTTCCGTGCACCACCCGCTCTGTGACATGTGATACGCTACTAAAGATTTCTTGTCTCACGCTCTGTGATCCGATTCTCGAGACGGAAGTCTGAAATGTTGACAATGTGATCTGCGAGATTTCTTTGCGAATTGATTTATTTCTCTTTACTGAGATAACCCAACGGGATTGAAAGTCACCAAAATCACACACAAAATCGAACAACAACGATATTAATATAGTATTAATATTTCAATTGTTATTCCATAATAATTTTTTATTATGAGATGGATAATCTAACACTTTTATAAATTACACATAAACATATAAATATACTTTTTTAAATATATAAGCGGAATTGTAATAAAGAAACATTTTAATTACGTGTTTATCCAAGTATTGTGTAATCAAATATCTTGAATTAAATGCTCTAAGTTATTTAATTTTAACACGCATTTTTCTAACAGTAGTTAATTGAATTAAGTAACATGCAAAGATAAAAAATGCAAATTAATTTTGTAATTATTATGCATGTCGCTAGATTCGTTGAGTTCATTGTTTTAGATCTGTATCTGATACAAGATTAAAATTTAAGAAGGAAATTAAAAATTACATTAGTAAACACAAAAGTTTACATACACGCGCGCGCGCGCACACACATATGTATATGTATATTATACAAATGTATACAATTTTTTTTATTGTGACTTAGTATATTTTTATTTTATTATATCTCCAGTATCACAAATAAACGTAAAAACCATTCTCATGTTTCAGTAGCATTGGAATTTTAATCCATCGACATCGTACTTGTATCAGTTTTGCATTTAGGTGCATTTTTCACAATGCATTTCACACTGATCACATTTCACGTTCTTCACGTATAGTCTCGTAAAGAAAATATAATTTATATAAACGTAAAGTAGCGTTCTCTATCATTCTCTTCTGCGTATCTCTGTCATTAAATTATTTTTTGACAGGTTAAGTTAGTTATACTTTTTTAATAAAATGATAACATTAAAGAGATCGTATTTTTTAATGACATGAGATAATAAATAATATTTTTCACAAATAAATAAAGGATTTTCGCAAACGTGAATATATTACTAAGTAACGAAAGCGTCTAAATTGAATCTTAGTGCTTAAATATTTTGTGAATTGATATACACATCTAGTTTTGTAATATTATATTTTTTAGTTATTTTTTATGACATTCTCGTCCTACCTATTCGCTCGTCCTATCAAAATCTTACGTTAATAACATTTTTGGTTTTGATAGAATCAACAAACTTCATTCATATCTTACATTTTTTTGTAATCTAATAAACAATTTGTTAAAGATTAAATTAATTAATATCAATTTAGATTTTTTAAAAATTATATGAATCAATTACAAATTACGAATATTATATTATATCTTAACATTCTGTCGAATGTACATTTGCGAATGAATACCGAACGAACATCAAAAGGTCGTTGTTGCTATTTGTTGCTATTTATATCTTGTAGACACTAGATCTGATCGAGTGCTAGTATTCAATACAATCAAGAAAAGAACAACGACTTACAAATACAAATATGAATGTCCGAACATTTAGTATGTTAACTGTTAATTCAATGTTCATTCGCTAAGTATATATCCAATTTTAAAGATATTTTATATTACTCTTTTTGCTTCGTCTTTATTTCAAAAGACATTACTCTATACTTACAGAATTTGCCGTTTCCGGCAACAGTAATTCGCCGTAAACCTTAAGTAACTTAATTATTATCCGGAGATTACAACCGCGAGAGTAGTCAGGAGATGCAATTATCTGGAAAGTGATTATCAGAATTTTGTTTTAATTTTTTCAGATATTTCGTCTTTGTACGACAATCACAACATCATTCTTTTTTAATTACGGACTAAAATATTCTATAATAAACTTATTTATTAAGACCGTATAATATGACTATACATAATAAGTAAGAGATAATGCTTAAAACGGTCAAAGTTGGATCTTGGATGCTTAAATATTATATTTTCATGTGAATTTATATATACATAGTCATTTAAACTGCGCGTCGAATTGATTTTTCAGACTTAGAAACGCAACTACAAAACTACTGTAGTAATATCACAAATTAAATTGAACAATTTAATAATTTGATGCTCGATTGAGTATCATTTTAAGATCTTAATGCATTGAAAATCTGTAAATAAATTTGTTACGAACATTATTATTTCGAATCCAGATCTCTTCCGTGCGAGCGTCCTAAGCCTTCAGCATGCATCGAGAGCTTGTTAATACTCTCCGTAACAACCGATATGTAGAAACATATGCATTTTTTAGACAGCATGTATAAACAACAATCAATGGTTTATTAAGACTTTATCAAATATTCTGTTTTAAAAAAAAAATCGCATTTATATATTTAAATTTTTTATAGTTTTAATAAAAATAAATTTTTACGTTTCTATATCTTATAGCATAATTTTGATATCTCATAAAAGATATTTGTATCTATATATAAAAATTATCTTTTATGTTAACATATCTGTAAGAATGGTAAGTAAGGCGTTACTTGTAACGAGGTAACACGTTATTTTTTATTCGTCACTTTTTCAATAAGTATCGTATAATAATGATTAGTTACTTTTTAAAAGTGACTTTCCTTTAGCACAATCTTAAGTTTAGTTAGTTATCGTTACAGTCATAAAAAATTTTAACATCATTAAATTATTATTATAAAAAGTAACGTTAACTTAACTTGCCAACCAATATAGATATTTGAATGTAATAAATATCCTATTTCTACTGATTGTAAAGATTTTTTTATTATAAAGAATAATTTTATTAATTATAAAGAATAATATTTTGCATCAGTAAGATTTAATAATTGTGTTTTTAATGAAAATATAGTATTTTTCCTCATCCTTTCTACCATAGTCATCGATTATGATCAAGCCGCAATACTTTGATAAGTGTCTCTTCTATAATAATACGTGATCGATATCTTCTTGTGATAACAGATTCCAATCGATTCAGAACAAGCATTTAGTTTCGTACAGTAACTACGGATTCTTCATATTATCTTTCACAATATAATATTTGTTAATATTAGTGAATATTAAATATTCACTCTATTTTTGTAAGGATATCATATATTTATAAAACAAAACGTACTATTTCAAACCTATAAAATTTCTAGTTCAAATTAGTGAACGTATATTTAATCATCATTAACATGGACACAAGTTGTAATTCTAATATTTAAAATGTAAATTGAGCTTAGAGAGTCATATGCATTTATAAATACAGAAACCTGATATTAATACAAGTCCAAAGGTTGAAACCTAATGCTTCATCAACTCTCAAATCACTAAATTTTAATTAAAACACATCAAGATCTAAAGCACTAAATACGAATTCAATTTTAAAATGAAACACAAATTTATTAATAATTTGTACTGAAAATTCATCAATATTGAGAATTAAGTTGTAATTTTTTAGAGTTTTGTAAATCAAGTATTATATATATATTATATATAATACTCTGGAATAGAAGTTGTTCTATTGATAACATCCGTCTAAGAGAATTAGATTATTTTCTTTACCTCAGATTTTTTGGGACACTTGACTTGGATAATCTTGTTTCCAAAAGAGCAAAATACGTAATCCTTCCTTTTATATATATACCAAACTGCTTAGTTTGAAAAAGAATATTATCACTTTCGCCAAAAATATTTGGAATTTTTAAAGCCATTTTAACTTTTCTAAACATATCACTTTATTTTTTAATCATATTGAAATATAGCTTGAAACAGATAGGTAATTCAATATTCAAACTTTCAAATGAATACGTCTCTCTCCTTTATATACCTAATGCCAGTGTAGTAAAAAAAATAAAAACTAACCATTAGCGTTAAGGTTATTTATACGATTTAAATTATTTCTGTATAATAATTTTCAACACACACGCGCGCGCGCGCACCCACACACACACACACACACACACCTATACTCACACACCCATACACACACAGGTATACACACGCTCGCGTATGTTATCCGGTCTATCCAGCAGGTTTTTAACAATCCGACAAAGCCGTGGAAAAGTCGTTTTACACAATTTGCATAGAAATAATTATACATACTCGTATTTAAAATTCAAAATTTTCAAAATATTTTATATGTATATCTGACCAATCTATAAACTACATACTTTTTAATTAATGATTAAATATTAATTAACATATATGATATTATATAATTTAAAAATGATATTAAAATAATTTTTTATACCTTATTCTTTGTGTGTGTATTACTTTTTTGTTACGTATTATTTTTTAAGTATTTTAAGTATTTTATATTTTTCATAATAAATA
The DNA here is from genome assembly GCF_001594115.1 of Trachymyrmex septentrionalis. Classification (NCBI taxonomy): domain Eukaryota; kingdom Metazoa; phylum Arthropoda; class Insecta; order Hymenoptera; family Formicidae; genus Trachymyrmex; species Trachymyrmex septentrionalis. Next base: position 2,757,433 of record NW_017305988.1, on the reverse strand, counting down.
TGAGCATTCCTGCATTATCAGGCATAAATATGTTTCTATCTTCTGTATAAATATTAAATTTTTATACCACATTTATGACAATTTACATAAATAATTTTCTTTTTATTGTAAAAAACAAATAGGATATCAATTTTTCAATATCTTTTTGCAATTTCAGGATAAAAATTTTATCTAGCTTATCCGATTTTGCCGGATAAAATCCAATTACTCGGCTTTACCGAATAAAATTCAGTTATCTGACAAATCATTCTCCGTTGCATTCCTAATCGTGACACTATTTTGCGAATGAATAACGATAGAATGCAATATAGAGCAGATAGACTCTATTGATATGTATAATAAAGCACAGCTTTAAATAATCCTAGAAGTATTCTTTAACGCAATATACTCAAAGTAGAATAGATTTTATTACAATGAAATATATTTGATGCGCGAGTGTTACATAAGATGTGGCTTGCAAGATTCGTGTTTTACTAGCATCCGCGCGTGCAAGCAGGATGAACATGGAAAGATGTTCAGAATGCCGTGATGTTATTAACGAGAAGATCTGACGGAACGCGCGCGGAATACTTAACAATGTCCCATCTGTGATTGCGGTTTTGTCAAAGGTATCCTAGAGAAAGAGAGAGAGAGAGAGAGAGAGAGAGAGAGAGAGAGAGAGAGAGAGAGAGAGAGAGAGAATGGAAAGATCTCGTCGAATAATAAAGACTCTAAATTTTAGTTTCACAATTGCTATTCGGATTTTAACAAAAACTATTCCTGGTTTTTTTTACGTATCGATAATTACGATAATTATCATTTCAGTTTTCAATATTTTATCATGCAATTCATAATCCGATATGATACATATTTATGCGACATTATTTTCAATAGGTTGCAATAGGTTTAGGATATTATGCTATTTTGCATCATATTGTTCAATAAATATATTGTAATATTTTATTTTATTGTATCATATGTAGAATAAATAGAACAAAATATTATTATTGAGCATCTCAAATTTTCAAAACAATGGCATTATCAGATCAATTAGCAATTATCTAAACATTATACATAAATATGTATATGAAATTACGGCAATAATTATCCACGTGAAATAAATTATTAAATATAATTATTTATTTACCAATATATTTACAAATACTTTAAAGTCCATTAAAATAAAGCAAGATTAACAATAATTTAATAATTCTAAAAATTATAAAAAAACACACTCTCCTTTACCAATATTTTAAACAAAAATTGAAATTTTTTTTCACGTGCATAATATCAATAATTTGTTATTTTGCAACACATCAAATATACAATATTTTAAAATCACATAGGAGTTATATAAAAATCATATTATACAGAAAAAGAATTAACTAGAATTAATTTCTAGATTCTGTACGCGTTATTTGGCAACATAAAACACAATTATTTCAGTCTTAATCAATAAATAATACGACAAGAAATAATATAAACAATGTAAAATTCGAAATTATATGTATGCAACGTTGTGTTTAATAAAGTTGTTTCACATTTCTATGTGTTCATACCTGTTCTAACAGGGTTGTAAGCCTTAAGAAATTAATCAATCATAGCCGATTATTTTTCTCATATTCTTGTGATCAATTTCTTACGGCTTACAACTTAAAATCTTATTGTAGAATAAGCAATACGTGCTCGATCAACATGCTAATACAAACGGATGGAGAATAGTAGCACGTAGTAGCGTCTCATCTACAACTGTCTCGTTCTCTCTCTAAAGAGCTTTCTTTAAAGAGAAAAATATGAGTGCATCACCCATGGACTAGAATTAACTCTAGTTCGATCAACATTCAATCGAGCAACATTCAAAACATCCCCAAAAAATTTATATAATAATATTTATATATATATATATATAT
>NW_017305988.1:2752414-2755446 GCF_001594115.1 Trachymyrmex septentrionalis | reverse complement strand
AAATTTTTTAGTAAATAATTTTAAATATGGATTAATAGGTAAATTTAATCAATATTCAAATAAAGAATAAATAAAATTTAAATATAAACTAAAATAAGATAAAATTTGCACGTTTTTACGTTGTATTAAGAGTTTTGAATTTATTATTCTTCATTTTATTTAAGTAACTTGTCGAGTATTTGACGGAGAACCTGAAAGGTTGTATGAATCAAAAAGCATCGCTTGACGCTCGGCAATATACATAAGATATAAAAGTGTCACTAATCCCTTCGTTTTGCCATGAAAGCTCCACTCAGCGATACTCTCTGGCAGCTCTTCGAGCTTTCTAGCCTCTCTCGCTCCTTGGCACAAAATCGGGTGATCGAGTTTTATGTAAGTGTGCTTCGTGGGGTGTGAAACGGCTCATGATTCATTAAATTACATCGATTACGCGCCCGTTAGTCTCTCGATCCAATCTGAAAACCAAGTATCTTTGCTGCACGACATTTTTACCACAATTAATTGGCACGCTCGAAAAATCCTTGCTTCGATAAATTTAAAGTATTGTACAATAAATCCTTTTTGATCGAAAGTACACTTTTTTTTAATCTAGCTATAACTAATTTCCTCAATTGTGCGGTTCTCTTCTCTTCTTCCTGTTTTTTTTTCTTTTTTTTTTTACAGAGCTCGTCAAGCGTATAGTTAATCTTTCAATGCGTTCTATTGATATTCCGGCCGTATATATTCTTGCCGTATAGAAGTACAAATATCAAAATGTTTTCTGACATTTTGGAAATTGTCAGAAAATATAAGAAATAATATGGAAATAAAAGTATAATATATTGTTGCATAAAATCAATGCATAGATACTTTTACTATAAAGAGATCATTATACGAAATCAATATTCATTCTGAAAGGAATATTGATTCTACATGAAGACTTTGATAAGATTCAGCCAATGTGTAAGTAAAAGGAAACAGGTTTGCAGTAAATGTTACATAAAGACATATCTGTGCCCTTTAATGGAATATCAAGTATCACGTAATCGTGAACGTGCCTCTTGGATCGATAGGCATTACGTCGAACGTGGATCGCTTGCCGATTTTACTGATAAAGTGAAACGTACCGAACAAATTCATAGCATGTACCGTCTCGTATCGTGGAATTTCAATTAAAAAAAAATCTATTATTTATATTATTACTATATACAATATTTGTCACGCACAAAATTTGATTAAGTCCGATAACTCAATTATCTGAAAGCGTAAATTTTTATATTAAATCAACCATTTACAATATTAACTCATAAACATTATGTACGTAATTCTCTATAGTTTGAATTTATCAAGAAACGCACTTTAAAAAAAAATTATTAAAAATATATGAATATGTATATCATATTATTTGCGATACTTTATACTTCATCGTTGATATCGCCAATTTTATGGTTAAATGTATTTCACGTACTTACGCCAACTAAATTATGGTAGGTAACTGTGATTAACCTATTTCGAGCTTATCCCAAGCTATTCGGTACTCTACTGATAGCTCATCAATAACTAATTTCCAGATTCAACTACTTATCTCCACAATTGATCTACTAAGCACATAACAAGTAATTATCAAATACATGGAAAGTAAAATAATATTAATTACATGAATAATAAAATATTATCAATAATTTTCTACAAGCTGCATTTTATTGACGATAAAGTGTTAAAATGAAAATCAACGTTATATAAATTTATCTAAATAGTTTAATTTAGCAAGTTTTAAATTGATGTGAGAAACATACGGACGAGCGTGCATACGAATACAATATAACATCAGAAAGAAACTTTTATAGTTAAACATGATTTTACATCAAATATAAATTAAAATATTAAAATGATTCAAACAAAATCAAATACTACACTATCTACTCAATAAAATTCAGTTTCTAATAAAAATATTTTAAACAAATAAATAATGAAAAGATCATATATAGTTCATAAGAGCAACACTAAATTCGAGAAATCATTTCATAGAACAAGCTCGACAGTAATGACGCAACTTGAAAAAAATTGATAAAACAAAATTGCACCTAAAGACGAAAAAAACTTGAAATTGCTTAGAGTTCGAATCATTACGAGTTTAATCAGAAATTACGCTACATTCGAATTATAGAAAAATAATTTCTTCTTTTCTTTTTTCTTTTCTCTGAGAAATGTTCTCGTCGTGCTCTAGACCTATATCACATCTCGGCGTTTCAGTTAAAAAGTACTGACGTACTCAACATGCGAATCAGAATTATTCTAACACGTGGTTATAAAGTCAAACTATGATATGAAGGGGTCGTTATAAACCGTGGGTGTGTTCTATGTGTTAAATCTCACATCAATAAAACCGACAGTTCCCAGACTCCCTGCCTCCTGCATTTAATATAGGATCTGTGCGTATATCACGTGGGCGATATATACTCGCGTGCCTACATAGATACAATTGGGACAAGTAACACGTAGTTGAATCAGTTTACATATTCCTCGCAAAAGGTCAGCTTTCCCAGGAGAAAGCAAAATTTTGCACAATTAACTCTCTGTGCTATACACTTTAATTAACAATAATTAAACTTCCGAATTGCGATGTATATTATTCTATTATTCATTCTCTCGATAATTTAATTTCTTATTTACTGAAGTTATTAATCTCCGACAGATATCAAATTTGATTAAGCTTTTATAAAGTTAACACTTTAGAAAGCTTACATAGTCTTTTCCTAAAAGATAAATTATATTAAAAAAGAATTATTATATGTAATGGAGGATGACAAAACAATTTTAATCAAATTGTTTTGTATCTAAAAATCTATTTTTTATATTTTAATTTTTTTTTAGATAGAATCTAAAATGTAATTGTTGAGAGTTGACGTTACTTATATTAATATAAGACAAAATTGTTAGCATTGTAAGAATTAGCTTTAATAATTAGTATTAAACATTGTTTGCATGCACATAAATATACATACGTACAACACAAATATACATTTTGTGTGTGTGTGTGTGTGTGTGTGTGT
>NW_017305988.1:2752013-2752314 GCF_001594115.1 Trachymyrmex septentrionalis | reverse complement strand
TGTGTGTGTGTGTGTGTGTGTGTGTGTGTGTGTGTGTGTGTGTGTGTGTGTGTGTGTGTGTGTGTGTGTGTGTAAAATAAATATATATCTGACGTTTATTCATTATTCATAAATATCACACACGCATGAGGGCGTACGTAATCGATTAACATACATAAATATACGTAAATAAGCATTGTTTTATCAATAAGCATATATTTGAGAAATATATATGTTAAACATAAAATACCGTGCAAATCCGTCAGCCTGTACTCAAATAGGTAGCATAACAATGTTATACATTAATAACATTATCTGTCCA
>NW_017305988.1:2743997-2751913 GCF_001594115.1 Trachymyrmex septentrionalis | reverse complement strand
TATATATATATATTTCTCACATGTTGACCATTAACACAAGCTCCCAATGCATCTCTTTAGTTTATCTAATCTTGTAATCAATTCTTTTTATAAAAATAATATTTATTGATATTATACTGCTCTTTAGTGTATTATTCTATATGTATGTAAAAATTACAATCTTTAAAATCCAAAAGGCAAAACGCGTGAGATGAGAAAAATTGTCCATTATCTCATTGCAGTTAGAGATATTGAACCATGCAATGATCATGAGTTAAGATAATAACGATTGGTTGGTTCGGTTGAGGGGATATAACGAGCGTCTTCCGCCGACAATTGCACCATTTGTAAGTTACTCTGATGGCACAAGTAAAAGACGCCCGCACCTTGTCAGACAGGATGCACTCGGCAATCAGTTTGTTCATCGTGTTTAATGCGCACTTGAAGATTGAAAATTTGGACTTGCCCATGAATTACATTCAATCTCGTTAGATCAAAGTTCAAGGTCATCTCATCTCGTAGAATTTGCGCACTCGTTATAACAATGACTGATTACAGTCAAATAGAATGATTGCGCTACAGAATTGGTTCACTCATGCATATTTTAAGCAATTTTGGTTTGATTAAATTTCTAGATTTCTAATCAACAATGATAAATAATAATGATAAACAATAATAACAATAACAGAGAGCCAGTTTTAACGAAAGATTCACATGTAACACTTAATCTTAAGTCCTTTAAAAACTTGAAAAATTCAAAATCAATCGATAATATAATCGATATGTAAAAATTATAAACAATTAAAATTTGATAGAAGAAAATAATTTCATTTTTAACATATCTATTTTAATCTATTTGTTAAAAAAGTACAGCTGATTAGATTTGATTAATTAGTGATTATCTGAAAAGAAACCTTGGTAAGAGAAAAGCTTTTGAAGTAGAAAAGAAAGAATACCAATATATTTAAAAATTTTACTTCATTGTAGTACATTGTATACTCAATAATATATTTACCTACGTTTAAATTTTACTCAGTTATTAGAATACAAAGTATACTGTTTCCGATTTTGATAAGAACTTGACATAAATCAGAATTAATTGATTATCTCTTGCCAGTAGCACCATAATTCATCGCAAGCCAAAACCGCTCTCTGGCTCTAATTGATCTCAATTTTTAATGTTAGCGAGCAAATTGTATTCGGTAACTCGCTATTACTAGAATACGCACACATTATAATCGGTCCTCCTATTTTACCTTTATAATCTACGGTAATATGCACAATGCTGTAAGTAGCACATATATTCCATATATTCTCTTTGTAGTCCATTCATGAATATTATATTGACTGCTACCAGTTAGTATACGATCACTAAATTCCAACTGAACGAACAAATAAACACATTTATATTACGAGATGCTACACTGCTGTAAATTCGATTACATTTAAACTTGATTTTTACATTTTACAGATAAAGTAAATAATATGCTAGATAATTTAAAAGACAGAGTATTACAAAATTAAATTTTCTTTTCTAATCTGGTAACACATTGCTCGCTACCTCAATTATTCGATTATATTATACACATTAAAAGAATGTAAACTCTTTTTACAAACATAGATAAAGTGGAAAATGATTAATTGCGACATAAAAATTTTCATCTTTGAGATATAATTTACGTGAGTTTTCTTTATTATTGTATGTTGATAGTTTTGATAAACTTTTAATGTTGATGAGATTTATTAATTTAATTTAATAAGGTAAAAAAAAAATATTTTATATTAGTTATACAAGCTAAATTCTATGAAAATAAAAAAAGAATATTTTAGATATTAAGGATAGTCACATTCGGACAGAATATATTTAATATACTAATTTTATTGTCTTTCTTGTATTCTTATCTATAATTTACAAATAAAAATATGTCTGTTAAACGTAACATATATGATTTTTTATAACAAAAGACTTCTCTATAATTTTAAATTACAATGTCCATATATTTAAACTAAACATATTTAAGTGTTAGAAGAAATACTTCAATTAAGAAAAAATTATTTTAGACTACAGTTTTCTAAGAGGAAAGTGATTATCGAATAGTCTCATTTTATACTTCAGCTTGCTATACTTGTCCAATTCGTACAATTTCAAAAATATCTTCCATTAAAGCTAAATCTACTATTATTATTCCAGTATTTTCATAAAAAATATTTTTCTATTATTTTCATAGAATTTACCTCGTATAACTAATATAAAATATGTTCTATTAATTTTATTAAATAAATCTCACCATTAAAAGTTGCTCAAAACTATCAACCACAATAATAGAGAGAACTCACGTAAATTATGTCTCGAAGATTAAAATTTTCATGTTGCAATTAATCATTTTCCACTTTCTTCAAGTGTTTTCGATGAAACGAAGGCGAAAGCCAAGATTGATTATACATATATTATATGTTCTATCAAAACTCGTAACGAGATTATCAATGATCGAGGCTGAATTTTGTACTCTTATAGAAAAGATTACAATACCAAGTGTATTGGAATGTCATAAATTTAATGTAATCGTCAGCAACTAAGCAAAAATTTTTCGTGAAACGAGACTGGGACGAAGAATGGGCGATAGAATCGGAAATTGCGAAGCAAGCGAAAATAACCAGGGCCAACATGCAGGTCATTGTTTACGTCACTAGACTCTCGCAGCCTTTATTCTATACTTTCAACGATGGTTCTTCTTCATTTGCACACAGATCGACTCAGACGAAGATTCTGACACGCTCTGACCTTTCATCCACGTACGACGGATTATACGACAATTGTATCGCCTAAAATGCAATTTTTAAGCTGTCTGTTTCAGCAAGAACCTTCATCTTTTTTCAGGTGAGTAAAGAAATCGGTCGGACAAGTTCGCCTTCATATTCCTAACATTGTGCTTCTTCGCGATGATCAAAGAGCAGCAATGCGTGTTACGTATGATATATAAACGTTTTTGGATGACGCATTAATAACAATAACAATAAAATAGATGATGAAAGCAATGATAAATCACTAACAAACAAGAAGCTCGAGTATGTTACTTATGTCATAAATGTACGTCTAAAAAACTATTTCCTAATAATATCGATCAAAGTAAGTGTACAAGGAAATACTAATAGATTTTAAAAAATCTATTATAATATTATACTTATTATAATAAATAATTTAATAATCATTGTAGTAAAGAATGTTAAAATATCTTTGCAGACTGAGAACTTTACAATAATATTTTTCTTATCAATATATATATATATATATATATATATAATTATATATAATTATATGTAATTGATTCGTCTTAACAGTGATTAATTCTCTCGATCCTTATTCTAATAAGTTCCTGAAGAGACACAGTCAAATATATACTACTAACAATACTACGTTGCACTAATTTCAGAAATCGGAGGAATGAAATTTTCATTATTTTATTCCAAACGATGTAGATATACGACAAATATATTCACATACTATACTTTAAATTGAGATTAAATTACAATTGAGACATAAAAGAGAACAAAAAAAGAGAAAACCATGATTTATTTCATCCTCTCTTACTTCAAGCAATATCTAAGCTTTAAGAATTATAAGAAATAGTAGAACATAAAAAGATAAACAACAACATCTATATTAAATAATAAGAAATAAATTCAAAGAAATAAATCAAAATAAGTCAATAACGCAAGCCAATGTAAGCTGACATTGGATAGTAATGTGTAAAACTTGTGTGTGTTATCAATAATAATATAATTATAATTTTTAGCCGTAAATTAACTCACAATATTGGCTGCTTGATAATTTTGAATTAATATTACGCAGAAATGTCTTGGATACAGCTTGCAAAGTAATACTCCGTCATTTTCCGTTATTTTTCTCGCGTATTTCTCGAATATATTGATTAGTCCTTACACACATAAGTATAAAACATTAATAAACACCGATTAAGAATCGTAAATTGTAATTTTTCTAACAATATACGAGTATGATGTATTCATTGAGAAACCACCTAAGCAAGTACACAAGGTCACTTTATCGCTCTCGAAAGGTTTCTTGCCGCTTTAACGACACACATCAGTGTAGTGCATCTGCCTTAGGACCTATCCGCTATCTTTTTGCAAGAGCGATCACGTAGATTTGTCGAGCTACTTGCGTGAACCACCCCAGTGATTCCGAGCCCGGGTAGATTCGTAAGAAATCGATACGCGGCGAACCTGCCACCTGCTGGCAACCTCGGTCCACCCTCGTGCAGGTTGCTCCGGTAGCTTCTTTGCGCGTCATTTCCAGGACACAGAGGCCAACCCTTAAAAGTCCAGGGTTTTCCCCGGGATTGTGGATAAAGACCCTGAGTTCACTGGCTCGATATGATTGTCCCTTAACACGGTCAGCTACCTGCCTCCGTCATTTGCTTAAACAATGACCACAAGCAATGACTCTGTCAGGACGAGTTTCCTATCGCAATGCAAAACTGAATAAAGAAACGTAAATGCAATACAGGCAAGATTGCCGATTCATCTAAAACTTTCGTAAAAGTTTGTTGCAGATTAGATTTATGAATAAAAATTTACTTTATACCTTAACCGTGATAACCTTAACAACGTGTCGATTGGAATTCTTCATAGGAAGATACGTCAGTTTATTTTCCAACGATGCCATACGTTTCGAATTTATTCTGTATCGGAAATACTGCATAAATTTAGATATTACAATCTTTAGTAGAATAAAAGTCTCTTTCAATTTTCTCATGCACTTTGCAAGCAAATTGATATAATTTCTTGAAATATTCTTCAATAGAATTAGAACTTGCACAAACTTCGTATGGAAACTCAAAATAAATAATAATATTATTTCATTATATAAAATGTCATTGTTAGTTTTATATTTCATATCAGATTAATAGAGAAATAATAAATCAATACTTTTGTTATACGTTATCGAATTTAATACGTCGAGCAGAACATGTACATAAATTAACAAAGAAATAGTAGAATCGATGATCAGCACCTATTAGTTCTGTCACTGAATAACATCCTTCGCAAATGACATTTGCGAGTTAAGTTATAAATAAAACTACGAACTGGAGCACGAGCAGCGAATCTGACAAATAAATTTGCTAAATATACATCATGACCCACAAAATGTATTTAGCTTTAACCATCTCTTTTTTTGACATTTAAATAATAGATTGAAGTCTATAAATATCGACTCAACGAATTGAAAGCCTATGAGTTATAAATCAAAAATATTTAAGTTATATGAAGTAACGACATTTTTATAATTGTTATAAATTGTAAAATATTTATATAAATTAATAATTACTTTATTATTTATCATGTTTTCGTACATAATGGGTATTTTTTATTTAGTGATACAAACCGACACAAGTACGTATCATTCTATCTTTCTCGCCATTCAGAGAATAACAAAGATAGAACGACACTTGTGTTGACTTGTGTCACTAATTGAAAAGCACCCAACGTTTTACACTTATTTAGATATGTGAACAAATCAATATCAAGCCCTCATATTCGTATATACTTTTTATATTGTATATACTTACTAAATGTATATGAAAAATAGGAAAAAGAAATTAATAAAAAGCGCTATCAAGAAAAAGAAATGTCAATTAAAGATATATGAAATTTTTTTATAAATAAGGAAATCGTAATCTCTCCGCATATTTAAATAAATTTATACATAAATTATAGATCTACACTTGAAACATTTGAACATATATCAGATAGTTAAAATGATATATCTGTGAATAGAATTCACCACTATAAGTACACTAATGTTGCTTATTATTTAATATACTATTTAATATATCATTTAATATGTAATAGATGAATGAAAATGTATAGAATTTTGTGTGTGTGTGTGTGTGTGTGTAAGAGCGCGTATGCGTGTATACATACAATATATATACATATTTAATGAAAAGAACATATTTAATTTCTATTCCAACATTTGATTTCTATTCCAAACTCTGTTGTCTCTTCCTTTGTGTTAACTGACATTTACAAACGTGACGACGCGCAATAAGCGCCACCGTTAATTTCGAAAGACGGACTTCGTCGAACGTCTATATCACCATATTTCTTCATTAAGATATTGCATAATTAAACGAAGTTTAAGTAAAAAGATATACGTCCAAGTGTTACGATTCTTTCCTGCTCTCTCTTTTTCTTAGTCTTTGTATTTAATAAAAAATTATTCCTACCGGAACACTTTATTCTCTTTTTTTTATTGAGATAAAGTATGCCTACGTACTTTACACACGTAAAATGAAAAGGACTCTTCTGAAACTTCTGAAACTTCTTGAACTCTAAGAGATAAGAGAGAAAGATAGAGAGAGAGAGAGAGAGAGAGAGAGAGAGAGACATATTAAACAAAGAGCTCTCGGAAGCACGGTACAAGTGAGCAGCAAAATAACGAAACTGCTATCCTATTTAAACTTAACTTTATTTGCGTTTATGAAAAAAATTTTCGCCGATAGAACAACTATTTTTAATTCTCAAGCTGTGTGCTATTATATGACGTACAAAAGTGAATCATTTTATGAACTTTTACCAATATTCAAATTAGTAATGTTTTAACGATAAATGATACTTTCTATTACTTATAGAATTGTTTTTATAAATGCAAATGTTGGAAACTATTCTGCGATAAAATACAAATAAAATAATTAATTCACAAACTAGATAAACTTTCGAAAGAATTAATTGTGTTAGACGTAATAATCTAGTCAATTTAGCTATATAGAACTGTAATTGCTGTAGAAAGTTCAATCCATCTAATGACTAAAATACCTGATAAAGAAAAATCTCAGACGGTCTATAGAAAAATCTTGTCGCATCTGTAAGCTTTTTCCGCTCCAAATGTTCTACTCGTCATTTTTCTGCTCTTTTATTCAAAGGAAGCATTTTTAGAGAAAATTGAAATGAGATTGAAACAGGGCGGTTTGAAAAATCTTCGTCTCGCAACGTTTCACACATCGACGCGACGCCGATACGGCGAGAGACCGCACAGCTTTTCGATCGGAGCCTTCGCAAAAATTCTCATCGAATACCTCGCGCGCTACCAGTTTGGCGTCTAATATGAAACGATAAGTTACCTGGCCGTTATCGCGTATACACGGCAGCCTTCTTCAAGCAAGGAAAAGATTAAACTGAGAGAAAAGGGAAACGCGGTGTGGCGTACGAGAAGGGCGCGTACGTCAGTTTATACGAAGATACGAGGAGCAGTTGCCGGGTGTTGCGCTCGCACAGATATTGATCGCTCGGGGTCACGCAACAGGCTGCTTGTCAGGACACCACTCGTCAGGTTGTGCTCCAAGGTAGCAGCTCGCCTGAAGGACCCTCCGTGTAACCCGCGGAGAGTCGAGAAACCGCAATAATTTATAAGACGAAACCGTCGCGTACTTCGCGCCGCGCCGCGCCGCGCCGCGCGATAGGCAATGGCGATCGAACGAGCGCGATTAGCCGATTTAGCCGACTGGACATTGTCTGGTAACATTTAACAGCGTTCGTCATAGTAAATCGCCGAGCGAGCGAAAGAGATTGCACGGAGAGAGATTTGTGTAGGAAAAAAAAAATGATACAAGAATTATGCGTCCGATATTTTTATTTATTGCGTGGCTCATTTTCCGATAAAAGATATTAATTCTTCTTTCGTGTTCAAATTTCAGGAACGAGCTCAAGTTTTCGTGAAGGGAAGGGAAGAAAGAGTGTTATGGTTTTGTAAATGTAAGAATGTAATTTACGTATAGTAAATATCAGTTTTGTTAATTACAAAATTCGAATAACTAAAATCAATTTACGTAGCACATACGAATATACGTGGAAACTTGAATTTGATTTATTTCTAATTATTCAACGACTTTAATTTTTTAACTCTTTTTATTTTCTAT
>NW_017305988.1:2731749-2743897 GCF_001594115.1 Trachymyrmex septentrionalis | reverse complement strand
ATATATATATATATATATAATTAAGTAAAAATTAAACATATTAAACTAAACAAATAAACAATTGATAAGTATTTAAAAAAACACAAAAAATATTGCGCTTAATCGACTGTGGACTACGTGCAACGATTTACACAGATTGTTTCGTTCGGAATAATCTTTGTCTCGCTGTGAGAATTGTTTGAATGTGATGAGCGAACAATGTATATGTCTAAAAGGAAGCAACTCTACTTTGAAGCCATGCCATTTTACGCATGATTGAAATTGCATCTCCTGTAAGAGGACGATAAGCAGTCTCTTCCTCGAAACCGATGAGCTTGATCGATTCTTACCTCATCGTTCTGCTCGGCACATCGCGTAAGAATAAGTACATATTTTCCATTCATTTGCGATTTTCTCTCCATCTCCAGTAGCGATCGATCATGCATCCAGTTCAGGAAATACAGTTAAATACGCTGCAGGCTGGCAACTCTCAAATTTAATCGGCCGATCGAGTAACCGGCGTTATTTCTAGTAAAACCGGCCCTAAATCTTTCTCATAACTTCACCTAAAATGTACACCTCAGATATTGAATTCTCCAAGAATGCTGATTAACTAGATCTCGCAATTTTCTTTATGTTATATAAATGAGTGATATATATTGGAATTATAAGAATGATATTGAAATTATACGATAATGATTTATTAATGTTGTATATTTTCAAATTTCGATATCTACCTTGCAGTCGACTCGATATCGTTTTTTTCAGAAAAAAAAAGAAAAACACTGAAATAAACATTTATTTTCATATTTTTTCTTTTTGAATTGAAAGCTGTTGTAAATTTTAATCGTAGATATTTATGACATCTTTAAATATTTAAAAATAAAGATGTGATACAATTTAACTAAATTATAAATTAATTTAAATAATTTGTTGCAATTGTTACGTTTTGAAGATAAAGGATCAATCACGATACAGCTCACACAAACAAAATAAAATTAACTCGTTAACAGTTAGGTATTAATTTTCTGTACAAAATTGTGTACTAAATATAAAATCATGTTCCCCATTTCTTTTTATCATCAAAATAATTTTATAAAAAAATAATTTTGATGATAAAAAGAAATGCGAAACATGATTTTTTTATAAACACAAGATTAATAAAAATTATTATTTAAAGATTAACAATTCTTCTAAGTGAGTCGATAATAAAAAAAAAATATATAAATATATATATATTTAAAACTTAACATTTGTTATTTTATTTACCATTTGATGATAATTATGTTCGGGATCTTGTTATAGAGTGCGTTACGTAGCAGCCAGTCATAAACCGGTATTCATAGTCAGATCTTATATTCAAGATCGTTTTAACAAATCACAGAGGCCCAATTAACTGTTAATCAGAGTTAATTAAGAGTTAATCAGAGTTGGCCCCGTGATTTCTTTCTGGTTCAGTCTGGTTGAGGTTGTTTTTCCTGTAATCGCTGTAATGCGCCGTATTAAGCCTCAAAAGGTTCGCGCACTACTGCCCTCTGAAGAAGTGGATGTAAACTACACAACAATATCCATTTTTTTGCGGTACTCGTGCAATACAGAGATTACAGATAGGTTCCTCTCTGTACGATATATGTGCAATACGTGTCATCGCCGGTGCTTGCCACGCGTGTATACGTGACAAATTTTCAAATATTTCACTCTTGTAATATTTTGTGTCAAGATTGATAAATATGACGGCGTTGATAGTGTTGTATAAATTTTGGTCGGAATACACAAAAAATACACCCAAGAAACTGAAAATTATCGATGCGTACTTATTGTACGTATTTCTGACGGGTGTTATTCAGTTCGTGTACTGTTGCCTCGTCGGCACCTTTCCCTTCAATAGTTTTCTCAGTGGTTTCATATCCTGTGTATCCTGCTTCATTCTAGGAGGTAATTATATCTCTATACTCGCTATATACGTTTTTCTTTCCGTACAACTCTTTGACTACATCATCTAACGTTCATATGCAAATACAATCTACAAATACAGATGTGTATGTACTTTAGCTATGTTCTAAAATTTACTACCGGTACTGAAAATTTATAATTTACGTTATGTGCTTTGTAGATTTTCAATATCATAAATTTTGACGTATATGTAGCCTTGGATTCTGTTCTTTTTCACATTGTATTATTGGTACGAATTTTCGTAAATGATTCTAATACTTTATCTCATGTTCAAAGACATTAAAGCTATCTTTTTTCATTTACACTCATTTGCACAGGTAATTGATGATTTTACGTTATTTTTCTTTTTCAGTTTGTCTCCGATTGCAAGTTAATCCACAAAATAGAAGTCAATTTCATGGTATAAGCCCAGAAAGAGGATTTGCAGACTTCATTTTTGCACATATTATTTTACATATTGTTATAATGAATTTCATTGGATAAGATGTCCGGCTATAGTATACATATACATATGATAGATCAACAGCATCATTTTCGAAAATAAATTGAGTTTAATATATAACATGTTTTTCTACTGCTTTGATTTTCATTTAAATATCTTGTAATTGATTAATAAAATTATGAAAATAATATAATTATAATAACTTTAAACAATTCATTCAGCACATAATTCCTTTTCTATGTGATTTTTACATTCCAAATATTAAATATTTATACCAGCCAAATTGGAGGTGATCCAATGAATAATGTTACTGGTAAGTAATCTAACAATAAGTTGTTAATTTTCCATTTGTCAAATTAAATGACATATAAATTTTAAACATCTTCTTTTACCTTGTATGAAAAATAAAAATAGAATTATTTATTGTGCAAAAATACTTCACACAACATGAAATTACAACATGAAATACTGTAATATTTATATCGATATAAAATTATCTATACAAATGTTGACTTGACTTGCTACATTATGTAACATAAATTGTAAAAACATTTACATAATTGCGTAAAATAAGTAAGCAATATAACTACAACAATCTATAATGCATTTTATTTGTCTTACTATTACTAGTTGTACAATGTCAAGTGTAGAATAGATATTACATTGATATAGAATAGAAGAGACTTAGGACACCCCATATGCTCATATTTATAAAGATCCTAAGAAAAAGTTCGTACTGTATTATAAAGTTACAGTTTTGAGACTTAGGAAAGCGTTATTAGACTATCCTTTAATTCGCCAAACTCTCTCTAGCCAGATATTATATATTTCTCAAAATAATATAATTTTATAAAGCTCTTTCATTTATATGAAAATATTGATATATTTTCATACATATATTTTATTTACACATAGAGACACAATTAACAAGAATAATAAAATTTTTAATTCCTTGAGAAATTTAATGCAGATTATCTGCCTATGAAATATAATAACTTAAATGTTTTAAAAATAAAACTATTACTAATACTATTATTAATGATAGCTACAATGGAAACAGTGAATTTTGTATATGCCATATACAGAAAATTGACTTAAATATAAATTGCTTTATGTTTCATTACTTATTATCTATTTATATGCAACTTAGAGATCCATAAAATATATATAAATGGTTCGATGTAAATAAAGCTACTTACAAAGTTTTTAATACAACGATGTATGCATCATTCATAAAATAAATTTTTCTCTTCTCTTGGATGCAAACATTTCCACAAATCTATCTCTTAATAAATAATTATATCATAATACAGGCTGTCCCATGACTAATATAAGTTCTAATAACAGATATATATTTATATCTTGTATATATTTGTCAGTATTTCCTGATAAATTTGAAATTAAATGAATTTTTTCTTCAGCGATAACATCGAGGTGTATCTTTCTAAATCCAAATTACGAATCATAATGAAGAAATATTTTATAAACTATGATTTACTTTGCAGGATAAATAAATACACAATTATGTCCTCCAATTAATTTCCGAATAGATTCTGATAGAATTTCGATTTAAAATTTTGTATATATTACAAAGATATACAAATTAAAAAAATAAAGGAAAAAAAATTCGATTCAAAATTCAATCAAAGAATCTGTTATTATATTTACAGTTACGAGTTGTGGCACATCCTGGATATATTTTATATCCTACTAATATACATAGTGGAAGTATAAAAGATGTGCTCTTGCGCATTTTGAACATAAGAAGAGCAATATCCAGAAGCCATCATGTTGCCGCGGTTATTTGAAGTTGACGTTATGTCATTATGTTATTATGACAATATGTTGAGTTCTTTCCTTTGGAAATCGAAAAAAATTTCTGCATCCTTTTTTCCGGAAACTATTTATACACGTTTTTACTTGATTCTTATTCATATCAGCAATATGTCACTTCAAAGTTACTGCAATGTAAATGTTTAAAATGACTACATCAGAACGGTATGAAATTCGTCTCGAAAACGAGCACACCTTTTATACTTCCATCATGCTAATATATGTATACGGATACATGTTTTTTCTAATGTATGTTACTTATGTGTGAATATAGGTGAATATATTTGTCAAATTTCATAACACAATCATCAAACCAGGAAGAAACTGAAAAACTGCGAATCTTATTATTAAATTTATACAAGTTAAATATGCAGACTGCATTGTTATGAAAATAAATAGTGAATCATAAAATATAAAAATCTTTTATTAAACTAGAAGAAATATCTACTATTATTAGGAATATATATATATATGTATGTATATATGTATTATATATATATATATATATATATATACACATATATATAGAGTATATATTCAATTAGAATAAAATATTAGAATTTACTTATCATTAAAGGCTCGGAAGTTTGTAGTCTTACAATAAATTGTCCCTCATTACGCAGCAAGCACAAAGTCTACAACAATAGATTTTATTCATATTTAAGCATTTATATATGCAATTATATATTGTTTTTAGGGATATGTGTGTAACGTCGTTATTTTTTATCGTTGCTTTATTATAATAACAATTTGGTAATAACGTTGCGAATTTTTTATGGCGATAACGGTAATGCCAGATTGAAAAAGTCAATAGTTATTTGTCATCCAAATCAAGTACACTAAAAAAGAATTTCCCATAAAAACTTGTAAACTTCCGAACCCTTGCTCATATTACATACGAAATTAAGTTATATACAAGATTTACAAGTGGTTATTCTAATTTTCGTCTTTGTGCAAATTATAATTATCAAGTCAAATGTAACAACTAATATAAAACGGAACAAACGTCTCCTTGACGTCATGTAAAAAATCTGTGTTGCTTGAAATATTTGACAAATTAAAAAGTTTCTTTTTTTTTTTTTAATAAATTTTTAGTAGACAATAATGAAAAGCACATATCTCAACTTGTTTACAGGCACAAACATAGCATGACTGATTGTATCTTCGAATCAAAAATTTTACATTTTATATTCTTTATTCTGGATTAATCACCGATTGCGTGCACGTTACTAGGCATTAAATAAATTTTTTATGCAAACGATAACGTTATTTTTTTATGCAAACATGTGTACAATAAAGAGTGTCCTTGTATAAGTGACCATCGCTTTTTATCTTGTAAATTAATACAGATAGAGCTAATAAATATATCAAATTAAACGATTCTATCTAAACTCCATTGCACAAACATAGTAATCACTCAGAAAAATTATCCCTCTTAGAGATCAGAGGGATATACATAATTTTTACATGTAAAGTAAATAATACGATATAATAAAGTAGCGTTTATTCTAACGAGCATAACGATGTGTGTACGATATAATAAAATTATTTTACAAAATTATGTAAGTTATTTCGATTTAAAATTTTGCGGACAACTAAGACCTTTTCAATTTCGGCCTATTCTGCAATATTATGGCTAATTTTCGACTCTCGCATTGACAATTGACGTGTTAACATGTTATTTGATCAATACAAGAAGTTTGATACACCGCAGGGCTTAAATTAGTGAAAACGTATTAGTTGCTCGCAAAACATTAAACCGAAATAACTATAATTTGTAAAATTTGTTATATCATACATCATTATATCCCAGTAAACGAGAATGGATTAAAATTTTTTTGGTAAACAATAAGGATGACTTGGTTTGTGTGTGTTCACATCGATCATTCATTTTTACTTCTAATCAAAGGGAAACAAAAGAATATAGCTCAATTATTTTTACGTTACAACTTTTTTGAACTTAGTTGGATTAAAATGAAAAATTTCCTAATTTTGAATAATTTAAGTAGCATTTTTATTGTCTATTTTAAAAGAAAAACTTTTTTTTACTCAATTGGATTAAAAAATTGCATTTTCTAGTCAGAATTTTGAATCGAGCAGTATTCACGATGTACACAAAATACTATAATATTATTTTTAGATTGAAAGGAGATACACTCTATGCAATTCTTGTAAATGAATAAAAATGCATTCAGGATTGGAAAAGATTCATTTTAACATTCATGAATTCCATTTCTGAAAATCTGAATCCATTTCAATCCATTCTCGTTTGCTGGATACTCGTTAGGATGAGCGTGACAACCTTTATTATACCGTAGTTTAGTTATAATCGTTTAATTTGATGTTATATTTATTAGGTCTATTTCTGTTAGTTTACGAGACAAAAAGGAGTGGTCACTTTATACAGCACCCTGTATATATTGTATACTGTGGGAAATTCGATTACTCGGGCATAATGCACAAATTAACCCTTATCATACAAGGAATTTAGTGCTTTATCCATACAAACGGGGGTCACTAGATTCGTCTATTTTTTTCATGCCGTTCATTTTCCTATTTAGAGGCATGTTCAAATTTCCATTTGGGTGCTTCTCGGATGTTATATCATCCTTATTGTTTAACGAGCATTAAACAAGGATGTCACCCGAGGACCATCCGGGTGGGAATCCGAACACGCCTCTGAATATTAAAAAAATCCCTAAAAATTTACCAACATACTTTCAACTTTCTAGAATAAATATTGGAACTTTATTTTGGAAAATAATAAAATGTAGTATAATTTATAATTACCGAAGGACTCAAATAAACTTGCACGAACAGGAATCACTCGATCACTAGTAATTTATATTATATCACCATATATTTGTAGGGTAAGAGTTAATTAAATTTCCCGTGCCTTTTTCTTTTTTAGAAATAACTAATAAAGTTTTAATGAGCACAACTGAATCCATGCTCATTGAATTGGCACGTGTCACTTCAATTTATTTATGGCACTAAATACATTCATTATATTAACATTTAATGTACCTATTTATAATATCTCCCCCCCCCCTCTCTCTCTCTCTCTTCAATCTATAAGTTTATAAATCTATTATTTTACAAATTATGCAAAATATAAAAGAAAAGTAGAAAGCTTTAAAACAAAAATTTTAATTCGTTAGAAAGTGGACGACAATGCAGCTTAAGAGCTTTACAAAATCCAATAAAGTTATTCTCTCTCTAACAATTTTTCTTTCAAAACGCGTGTGTACTACATGTCGCTGTAGGTATTTATCATTAGCATGATTTAAATTACGTAAAAATCTTAACATCTTCTATTATAATTTAGTCGTCTCATTGTAGCTTTCATCATAACTTGATGGCATTGAGTAATTGGTTCAATACTAATCGTTCATGAGTATATCGTTCACAACCTCTCAATATTCTAAATGTCATATCTAATCTCTTGACTGCGACTTTAATTTGTTGTTTTCAGAAGGTTAAAGCACTAATTATTAAATACACAAAGAGATTTTTTGATAACTCTTGCTATATTTAATAATTAGTTATCAGCAAACAAAGGTATGCACCGCTTTGTATATTCCACAATCTTGTCTCGTATTCGGAAAAAAAAAAAATAAAATAAAATGTACATCTGTCAATTTCATATCAACTACGAAGCTCTGAGTAATTTGAATTCAAAATCGTATTAATCAATCTTATTTCTGCTTATACCTAGGATATAGTATTTTCAATATTTTCAGTATTCGTTATCTGCGAATTTGTCGAATCAATCTCGGATTTCCGATGTTTTTCCAAATACCTTCTGCGTGCTGTTAATCTCATATGTTCTTTTCGTCGTTGAAGTATAAGTTCTCTCTCAGTAGATGATTTCGAAAAACGACCACCAAGACTCGAAGGTTCCTCTCCACTATAAAAATAATATATTTACATATAGATTATCCCATGAAAAATAAAATATCCTAGAATATCTAGATTATGAACAATATGACAAAACATGTACATCTCGATTTACGATT
Source organism: Trachymyrmex septentrionalis (assembly GCF_001594115.1). Lineage (NCBI taxonomy): Eukaryota > Metazoa > Arthropoda > Insecta > Hymenoptera > Formicidae > Trachymyrmex > Trachymyrmex septentrionalis. Next base: position 2,735,671 of record NW_017305988.1, on the reverse strand, counting down.
TCAGATTTTTAATAGATCGGTTATCGTATATTTCTTAACGTACAAATACAGTTAATATTAAGGATATAGCTTAATATATTTATATTCTTAATATTTCAAATCTTCCTTACCTATCGGCAAAAGGAATATCGAATCTAGGATCCGATGAATTTTGGATCGAAGAGCTGGGTGTAATATTTGTCACGATCGTTTGCATTTGTGGGACGGATTCTTCTTGCGGTTCTTCGATTAAATGGTGTGGTATAGTTAATATCCCATCAAGTATATTCTCAATTGTCCATTCAACTGATCGAGTCATTCTAAGATCTTCTAGGATTATATTTCGAGGATAATGAGGAAAAAGTAGTTGTACCTAATAAATATATTTGTTAGGATAAATTTTTTCTTTTACAAGATCTATAAGAAATTTAAAATTGATTTACATTCTTTATACATAATAAAGTCGACACACATGCATATATATGTATATATTACCTGTCTCGTCATTGCGTCCATTTGGGAATTAGTATGTGCAAATGTAGATATGTTACCACGTAATCTGTTGTGTGAGACCTCGACGGAAAAACTAGGCAACCAAGATACATATCTCGATGCATCGAGAAAGAGGAAAAAGTGATTACTATTTCTTCTCGTAGGGGTTTGTGGATCAGGAGGTATCTCTAGAGTGTTCTCTCTATGATTCGCTTGCATACTCAAACCCAATCGACACGTAGGACATGATGTGTCCTGTTCTAACCAAGATTGTAAGCATGAGTTGTGAAACAAATGTGTACAGGGTAATTTACGAGCGCTTTCCATTTTCTCCCAACATATGGCGCAGTTATCAGAGTTCTCGGCTAACTCATCTTGTGAAGCCATTGGATAACTAAAAATATTGAAATAGTTATTTATCTAAAAAAAATTATTGATTATTTGTAATTTAACGCGATTACAAAGGAGTTTATAGACTCGTACATAAACTCCTTTAAAAAAAAATTTATTTAAAAAAAAATAGAATAAAAATGCGAACTTGCAATAATATAAAATGTTATATGTCTATGATTATTACAATTTATTATTTTCATCAAAAATAGAGCTTAAGAGAAATTATAATTAATATTCAAATTTCCGATGATATTCGAAATTTTCATCAAAATTTGTGCATATACGTATGTGCGCATGCGCGCGCGCGCGCGCGTGTATAAGAAAAATTCCCGGAATAAATAAGATGCAAATATATGACACATTCTGTCTATGGACTTTTAATACGCTATAAAGTACTTAGTGTTTTATAAATAAAATCTAAAATAATGCACAAGATATCGTAAGAAGGTTACAATAAAATCAAAATAATAAAACAATTGCATAATAAAACTAATTGTGTATAGCATAAATGCACGTTACGTACTTTTGCTCCATATGATTTAGTACAGCCAAATAGTTTCTATGTTTTGTAATTCTCCGTTGTATCTCGTAGAACAGATATCTCAATTGCATACATATTACTAGCGATGCCATGCTCAAAAGGATGTTACTCCACAAAAGCATGTGAACGTGATGGAAAAAGTCGACTGCCAGTACAATTAATTCCGAAATCAAATCCGTATAGTAAGTCAATGGACCACGTTTATCCCAAGATCGTTGCGCCGAAGTGCCGGCACCACGAGTATCGTACAGATGAATCAAGTAGCGTAGCATCACGTGAATCGTACGGACTCCAAGTAGAATACACTACAGAACAAATAATTATTACAAAATAAATAATTATTATAAGATAAAGTCATTATATTTTAGACGTATGACAGATTTGATATTTTCCCAATCTTCATTCAAAAGTGAATTAACTACTTAAACTAACAAAGAATTTGAACAATTCATCTAAACACACACACAAAATTGATGTCGATAAATAATTAATTGTTACATTGCTTACCTCAGCTGCCATAAAAGCAAAAGTATTGAAAGATATGAAAAAGAAAGCTGCAGCGATGCAGAATAAAAGCATGAAGGAAGATAGCACAAGTATTGCCGCCAACAATACGAGAAGTCGCGCGTGACTCCATCCTGGCGTAGTGGGTGAAAACGACAGCTAAAATATAAAAATTATACATTATAATGTATACACTTCTTGAGACATAGTATAATGATACTTGGTCAAAATTATTGATTATTAAATATGACAAAAAACATTCCAGAATCGAATGTGCTTTTATTTTAAATTAATATAAATTTATATAGCGCGCAGTCATATAAAAGATATTTCTATTATATTTTCAAGATTAATTGCCTTTTTTGGCATGTCTTATATTTTTGCTCTTCGTTATACTCACATATTCAAATCGATCTTTGCAAAGTTGGCTAAGAAGACTCAGGAAGCCAAGCGCCAAAAACCATACACACCAAAGTACAATTTCGTCCATGTATTGTACATTCAAAACTCCAAAAACGAAGATAAACTTGTAAAAAAGGAAATTCCAGAACTTGTCTTTCAAATGATGGTTCTCTGAGGCACGAAGTTCACCAAATACAAGCTTTTGGATGGTTTTGCCAAGGAGAATCAACATGCAGTTAGCCATGTTGACTAAAGTCTGTAAATCAGAAAAAAAAGAAATTGTAAGAAATGTATAATGATAAGTAAAATATATATTATTAAGTGAAAAATATAAAATAATTTTAGATATACATTATAGTTGAAATTTTTTAAGAGAAAAAAATTTATTAATTTTAAGGGAAATAAAAATGTATTGATTAAAATATAATTTAGAAATCTGATTCAATGCTTTTTTTAGCACTAATAATAAAACTAAATTTTTATATAAAAAAAATAAATTATACATTTTTATTGTTCAATTTGTTAATTTTTTATATCTTGTATCATAAAAATAATATGAATAGATGTTTTCTAACACGCGCACTCTAAACAAGCGACAGATAGTTTGAACAAGTGTTGCCTAATCGTTGCCAAATGATAGAAAGGCCATCTAATTTTAGGCTCAAACTTTTCTCCATTTCAATGTCTCGCCAACAAAATTTTGAAATACATCGCAGTTATTTGAGGTGCAAATCGTCAGAAAATTTTGATATACATCGATATAAAATGAAAGTTTTTTTTCCTTATCGCTATGTCATACACACACACTCGCGCGCGCGCACATATATACAGACAAAATAGGAAAACATTTGAATCTTCAATAATGTCATTTTATTGATAAAACGAAATAATTTCTTAAATCTATGAAATATTTAATTGCAATAGTAGGAATAATACGCTGTGTAACGTCACCTATCTTGAATATCTTTATTGCGTCGTAAAGATAATTTGACAACTAAGCGATAAATATAATTAAAGAACGTTTTACAGTAATTTACAGAAACATAACATGACAATTTTTCACTTGCTGATAATTACTAAATTTGAAATAATTTTGCAACAAATATAAATAACGATCGAAATTTCAATCTTAAAAAATAATAATCTAAAAAAAAAAGAGACGTAACTCTTTTTCTATTTATTCTTTTCTATTATATTCAATGTATGCAAATTAATGTATTTAACCGCGACGCAGATACAGTTAAATCATAGCGTGATTATAACGCAATGCAAAAATCAATTTGGAATATTCATTCGAAAGAAACAATTGTCAAGCAAATCATGCGATAGTTGCATAATTTGTCTGATAATTATATATAATATATGTATACGACAATTGTAACGAAACATGTAATGTCATAAGAGAGGAAGATAGCGCGTTCTACTGCTGTCACGACAAATGTTAATTTTCTGCTTTAAAAAAATATATATTCTTCAAGTGTGGCATAAACGGGACTGTTTATAATCTATTTGATTTGATCGCGATCGAAAATTTATTTACGTTAAATTATTATTAAACAATTCGTAAAACACATATATCTTGGTCCAATTTATCAACTCATTTCATCAATT
>NW_017305988.1:2727184-2731649 GCF_001594115.1 Trachymyrmex septentrionalis | reverse complement strand
TTTTTTTTTTTTTTTTTTTTTTTTTTTTTTTTTTTTCGTTTTAACTCGCTTGACGAGACAGATGGTCATTAGCTATTATTATATACAGATAGAAGACAAGAAGACAATGCAAACTATAACTTGAAAATTACTTTACAGCTAATTATAAAAGGTAATAGATTACATAAAGAACCATATAAAATTTTATAATGCCATCTACTCTTCAAAGTTTCTGACAGTAACAAGTTTTTAAAAAGTGCAACGATATGATAATATCGAAAGGAAATTTAAATATAAACGTAAAGCTTACGTATTAGGATTTATTATATTCTTAACTGGTTTTATATTCATTTACTTGGAATAAACATACCCAAACACAGACAGGTTCCATCACCATACATTCCAAGAGTTCTTTAAGATGCGTGCCAAGACTTCTCGGATCAGTCGGATCGAGAATGTCGCCTCCAGAATGAACTCCGACATCGACATGCGTATGATTCGTTTTCCAAGCAGGATCCTTAATTATTTGAGTGGCATAGTATATAGAAAAGGAAAGTATGGTGACGCTTATGGCGGCATACACTCGAAGATTCGGAAATGGTAACCGCTCCAAAAATTCCATCGGCATGATTGGAAGAATTTCGAAATTTCCGCTTGTGTGTTGAAACACTTGTTAGATCTGCAATGAAATTTTAGTCGCAGCTCATAGCTAAAGACTTATTTTCTTTGCAATCAAGTATTGTTGCGAGTTTGAACAGATCCCTAAATCTTTCAAATCTTATAATCTAAAAAAAGAACCAAACAAAAAAGGTAATATAAAATGTACATTGAAAAAATAATGTCGGTCTGTTACTATCATGGAAATTTAATGATCTCGACGAGCGCATGACGTTTTCAATAAACGTAAATTTACTTGAGATAATCGTTCAATGAGATTTGTGTAAAATTTATCGCATAATTTATATTAACAAAATATTGTAATATTATATTAGAATAAAAGTACACATATACATGGGTGTCTGTTAGTAAGGTCGGAGCCGCATTGGGGGCGTAGAATGGGTCGAGGGAAATAAAAAAGTTTTATACCATTTTGCAATTTTGCAATAATTGACAAGATATAAATGATTACTAAAAATAGCCGAATATTGGTCTTTAATAATTTTTTTCTCAAATACTATCAACTTTACAGAAAATCTGTAAGAGAGAAAAATTGTTTATTTTCTTCTCATAAAGTTCTGAGAATTTTTTCAGAATTTTATAATATCGTATTTTCTCACGATGATAAAAATAAGAAAATGCCGTACTAAAAAGTTGATAAAAATTCTGAAAAAATTCTTAGAGTTCTATGAGAAGAAAATAAACAATTTTTATCTCTTACAGGTTTTTTGTCAAATTCATAGTATTTGAGAAAAAATTTTATAGAAGACCAATATTCGGCTATTTTTAGTAATTAATATCTTGTTAACTATTGAGAAAATTACAAAAAGTATAAGACTTTTTTTATTCCCCTTGACCCATTCTACATCCCCAATGCGGCCTTACTTAATGGACCCATTCTACATCCCGTATATCCTTAAAAAGATGGTGTGATTTTCGAAAAATTTCGAGAAATAAAACTGCAGGTGCGTTTGGTAATGTTTAAAAATGTTTAACTAAATAAGGCAAATAAGGCAAATAAGGTATAATTTCGAGGTAAAACGATACCGCGATTGTGTGACTCAACGCATATCTATCGCGCTGCATAGTTGCACGATATCGAATGCGACAAATCCACGTCGCGTTGATCGCTTCGGCTCTGCATCACTCTGCATATCGCCACGTACATACATATAATGCGCGTCGCATACGGCATACGCCAGCCATGCGACGTTATAACAGCAATTGCACACGGCAGTGTTATTGTATATGTATAGTACAATAGTACGATGAGGCACAACCTTCGGTCGTCCGGTGCTCCACATTCTGATGTTTACCAAAGTAAACGTTAATCCTCGTGATGAAAAAAAAAGGGAAAGAAACGGATCCGTTTCGGAGAGAGAGAGAGAGAGAGAGAGATTCGACAAATTTATTTGCGCCAACCTCTCTCTCTCTCTCTCTCTCTCTCTCTCTCTCTCTCTCTCTCTCTCTCTCTCAACTAATTCAGTGAATAACGATGGAGTTTTCACCGGAATGTCATACGATATTAGGTTGTGATAGCCACGCAACAATACGCAATACTTCAATCTCGCGGCTAACTGCTATCAATTTATACATCCTAGTTGGCGATACAAATTTGATATATCGACTGTATTTTCACGTTTCAAGTTTAAAAGCATCCCGGGGAAAATAAACAATTCACTATTCGTTTGATCAGGGCGCTGCTCAAATCTGTAATATAATATATGATGATAAAAACGTTACTTGCGTTATCTTGTCTCCGAACGTTTTGATTTGAACGACGGTAACGTGAAACCTAAAAGCCTTGGCCGCAGAATAGTAGGTAATGTAGTAGTAATAAGCTGAAAAATGTAAGGCCTGCTGACAGTGTTGGTTCGGAAGTAAGTTTCAAATCTCCGAGTCGATTTAAATGTTCATTGACCTACATTGTACACGGTTCTCGAAACATAACATGCGAGAAATCGAAACGTTATACTCTCCATCAACACGTTTCTCACTTGGTATTTACACAGATCATAATCGATCTCTCGCGCGGCGAGACGTTACATTGGAGTAATTCGCGGAGCAGAGGAAAGGAAGAATTTAGAAGGTAACGAAACGTCCCTATCGTACACGATATTTTCCGACGGCGAGATCTAACGACTCTAGATGATTAAACGTGGCCGTTATCGCGGATTATAATTAGGTAGTCGCGGGTTTAAAAATAATAGAGACGCGCGACGAGGAAGTAATTAGATCGCACAGCAAACACGAGGCGTGTTGAAAAAAGTGAAGAGGAAATTTCCTTTGGGACGAAAAACATTACCGCTTTTGGAGACTTTTCAGTGTGAGTTTGAAGCGTGGTGAATCCTCTACCTACGCCAAACCATCGATCGACGGGTCGCGCCGTGCTGGTCGCGCGAATCACTGATAGAATTCGATAGAATTATAGAAAGCGCCTTTCACGCGGCAAAGTCGGCTAAAGGGTTAAGGCGCCACAAATTGCCACAAATGCTGCAGCTGTTGCAAATTGCTATTCGCTGCTACTAGCGGTAACTTTAACATATTTATCTCTCTCTCTCTCTCTCTCTCTCTCTCTCTCTCTCTCTCTCTCTCTCTTTCTGAAATTTCATTCAATCGCATCCAATCGTTTCGGCTACGTTTCTTCCTAGCTAGCCTAGATGCTTTTCTATTTGGAACATGGCGAAAGGTACTTACAATTCGATAGTATGGGTACAATACAACGTGGCTCTCTGACGTGTAATAATATCTTTAGTGCGATATCTCCCGCATATATCTTTACATCGCGATATAATAAATTATGGCATATGCGCTTGTTCAACGTCGAGATAAATTGCCATCTGTAAGTACTTGTGTAAATAAAACATCTCGCCCGCGGTGCATTCGCAGTTTGCAACAAGACGTCCGGTCTTTGGGCGCATCACGAGCACGTTTCAACGCGATGCTCGCAGGGACGAGACAGAAAATCAATGTAACTTTGTCATTTATTTGTACGTAACCGTAACCGGCTTGGTAGAAGGAAGAAAGGATGGAGAGAGAGAGAGAGAGAGAGAGAGAGAGAGAGAGCCAGAAGCAGCCAGGAGTACCTACAAGATGCTAGCGCCGATTGATGCTGATAACGGCGCCTTATGCCAAATGCTTGTGTCAGACGTGAGAAAATCTGACGATAATTTCTTTGAACACGCTGAAGGTGGCACGCGGTGGCCGCGTCGCGAGGGATTGCGAGGGAACGAGCAACGATGCACCTGAATGCACCGGAGCCGGAGGGGGGGCATAGGTAAGGTGGCCGGTAGGAAAAAGGAGAGAAAGAGAAGCAGCGTCTATATTAGCGTACACATGACGTACTTACGCACGAGCAAATGTCCGTTTCGAGCGTATCCCGAGGCTCGCCTTGTGCGTCTCGAGAGGTACGTCTACATCATAAACGTGCCGCGAAATCTCGATGGAAGACCTCCAAGATTGACGCAATACGGACGCGCTGTAGCATCGATTAGCACGGACGACGAAACGAACAATCTCTCTCTCTTTCTTTCTCTCTCACTCACTCTCTCTGTCTCTCTCTCTCTCTCTCACAAAGTCGCAAACACACCCACGACTGATCCTCCGTGGAAAACGCAACGATATGACATATTACGATCCACCACGGCAGTATGTCACCGAACCGATCGCGTTCGACTCCAATCAACTCCCTGCTTGCGAGCGTTGACGTTAATAAACCGACCAGTGCTAACTGACCGATACTTGCCAGCACTCGTAAGCACTACCCGGGACTATTCAGGCAGGGTGACAGTGACTCCGGGCCGGGATGCTTCATGCTCCGGGAACATGT
>NW_017305988.1:2700635-2727084 GCF_001594115.1 Trachymyrmex septentrionalis | reverse complement strand
CGTAAGCACTACCCGGGACTATTCAGGCAGGGTGACAGTGACTCCGGGATGCTTCATGCTCCGGGAACATGCTCGACGCCATCGACGCCGTCTGACACCGTACGCTCCCGGAAACTATATACACCGTACGGGAGAAACCGAAACTCCGTCGGTAACGTCACCGCCGGTAACGTCACCGTCGGTAACGTGTCTCTGTGCTAATAATTTTATCGACAAGATTGGAAGGAGAATGAATGTAGCCGCGTAGTAACGAAATTGAAAATGAATGTACTGGCGGTAGTGTACGGTAGAATTTCTCCTCTGACCAAACTGAACACTCTCCTTCACTGTGATATTCTACTTCCCACTTGCCACTCTTCCCCAGTTTTCCATCACCACCGACGAAATGCTATTAAAGACCGACATCCTTACAGGAGTTTTTTACAGGGCCTTGTGAATATTGAAGTAATTAAGAGTTCAAAACTGATAATATTGTCCTAATTTTCTGATTTATTAGTTTAGTGGACATATTTATGCATTTAGAATTCAATAACTCGATTTTTCTTTAAAATTGTGATCTCAGTGTTAATCGTGAAAGTTTGATTATCGACAGAGATGATAGCTGAGAAAAAATTGTAATTTTTCTGCAACGTATGGAATATTACAGCTTTACAAGTATGCATATTTCTTTATGGAACATTTATGTAATAAACAAAAATCATGAATTTAATAATGTATCAGCCAAATATTTATGTTAATAATAGGAAATTTATATCAATTGTCGATAACGTCAGCGTTCTTCAATTATCTCCGTGCTGTTGAGGGCCCTTTTTATACCGCCGAAAATTTGCCCAGGGTTGACGGTCTTTAATAATATCTCGTCGATGCCATCACCCACTACGCGGCAATTGGCATACGTGATACGATATACGATAACGGCTAATGCTTGCTAAATCAGTACAAATGCTCTTTTACTCTCTGCTTGATCGAGTTTGTTGATACCTATTTGATACCTTATTTATCTAGCTGCTAAGAACTGGTATTCTACCGGTAATTTTCTCTTCGACATGATATTATGTTGTAATTCTTTTTTTTGTCGAGGATGCGATAAAGATCGCTTTCTCAGAAACACAGTGGCAATAAATTGAGTCGAAACTGTCGGAAGGCCAAGCTAGAGTCAATTTCAAGAAGAATAAGAATAAGCGGTAATAGCGAAAATACACAAATATATCCACTGAAGGAATATCGACGACCAACGATCTACATCGCTTCTCAAAATGTCGCAACAAAGTGCTATCCAGACAACGACGGCGACTACAACGGTCTCGGAAATGACGCCGGTGCTTGGAACTCTACAGTCCGTGGGACCTAATAATCAGACGTCATCGGTTCTGCCTAACGTACAAAGCGGCACTACGACAACCGCTGCACAGCAATCTCAACAAACGCAATCTCAGCAAACTCAGTACGTTCCCCAACCTCCGAAACCGGTACAGCAGTCATCCACTCCAAGTTCTTTTAGCGATTTTCCACAAGTACGTAATCAATGAGGAAATGAACCTTAGAATAGATTACTCGTATGCGGTATGTTTAAGATACCTTTTTTTTATTACAAATATAACATTATACCGAGTCTATGTACAAGTTCTTTGTTCTATATGATGTAATTTGTTGTCTCTCTTTGTTGACAACACAAGTATTCTTCGATAAAATTTTCCTCTATTGGCATAACGTAGATATTACTGTTTGATTTTAGTTTTTAACAAAAACGAGGCTACAAGATTTGGTAAGAGAAGTAGATCCCACTGAACAGTTGGATGAAGAGGTAGAAGAAATGCTTTTACAATTAGCAGATGACTTTGTGGAAACAACGGTAAATGCAGCTTGTCTGTTAGCTAAACATCGTCATGCAAATACAGTGGAAGTTAAAGATGTACAATTACACTTAGGTGAGTTATGCTAATAACTTGTTACTTTTTTATTTTACTTGCTGAAAAACTTTTATTATTAAACTTTATCCAAATTCAAAGTCAAAAAGCAGAGAATGTTGCTTATATATGGATTTTATACATTAAACCAAGCAAATTTTTAGCATTATAAAACTTTGCAAGTGCAACTTGGAAAAAAAAATTTTATACATATGATACATTATGCAAAAAATATATATATGAATGCTATTTATATTTTAATTTTTAGGAAGAAATTGGAACATGTGGATTCCTGGGTTTGGTACAGATGAAGTTCGTCCATACAAGCGAGCTGCTGTCACTGAAGCACATAAACAAAGATTGGCGATTATACGAAAGTCTATCAAGAAATATTAATTCTTTTGCGAATTAGTTTTTCACTTTCGAAAATTAAGAACTTGTATTTTATATGTTTTTAATAGTCTCAACTATTATACTGCTGTAGTCTTGCGACAAAAATGTTCATCTTGTACATAATTTTTCCTTTTCACACACGTACCACAATCGTTTCTCTTTTAAATACTATTTTACTATAATGCAGACGATAAAAATAGATTAGGTGTAAAAACTATAAATCTCTTCAAATTTATGCTATAAATGTGTAAATATCTCTGTACAAACGACTACCAAAATGTTCCCAATATATATATGTAAATAAGTAACATATTATTGATTCTATTTTTTTTAATGTACATGTAAGTATGTAAAGAAAACTACATGATAATCTTCAAAGCTGGAAAATTATCAACTGTTTTTGCATTGTTATATTTCTATTTTGAAAATTGAATAACGATTGTGTTACTTTTTTATATATTCGAATGTGATGGAAATATCTGTTTTGCTCTAAATGCCACCCTTTGTAAGAGGACGAAAAAAATTGAAATATACGTTTTTTGCATAATACTATTTAAAAATGCAGAGAATATATTGTAAATTATATAGAAACCGTCTTATACAGATGTTACACGAATAAGGCGAAAAATAGCGATCATTCACTCGCAATATATAAACATCATACAAATATATTATAAAGAAAACGTTTGCAAGCAGATTTCACATGTAGCACGTATTAAAAATATATAATCTGTGTTCACACATACGCCTATATATCATTATACATATACGTAATAATTCAAATAGTACTGACAATATATTTTCAGATCGCATTGATTCTTTTTAATTTTCCATTAATATTATTAGATGTATCGTCTATAATATATTCATCGATTCTCAAAATGTTTCTCGAAATGTTTTATTCTCTATACACGAAAGGTTTCGAGAAAAATACGCTTAGAAGTTGAGACCTTTTTCCGATTCTCAAGTTGTAAATATTGTGAAACAGTTAATAAAAATTCGAACATTTTGCAAGGGCAGCTACTGCTAATCGCACTTAAAACGAACCATCAGAACAATCCTATATCTTTCTTGAGATTCACTTGTTTCCAGACTGGAAGCTGTTGAAATTCTTCTTTGCTCATTCCCAGCAACTCCTATAAATTACAAAATATCACATATGTGTATATACATATATAATGTTAAAAACATTCTGTCCGACATCTGCTAATCTATATTCGTAGATTATTCGTCGATTACATGATTATTCAATTGCTATTGATCAATCAATAATACTAACTTGAAAGTGTTGTTGGGATAAATACAATTCTAGGCGTGTTGGATCGACTCCGTCAGGTAAAGGTCTTTGTAACAGCTGGGCAGGAGGATATGTACTTTGCGTTAGACGAGCCAATTCATTTTCCACAGTCAATACTTCTCCTGAATTCCGGCCATCCTAGTAATATGTTTTATAAATATATATTACATTGTGTACATATTTAAATTTTATTATGACAAAAATCACGCATGATCAAGATGATCAAACAGAATTCTTTTATTTATCTAAAATATAAATAAAGGTAGGATAGTTATTATTTTCAAATAAGATCTTTTCTTTCTCTAATAATAAACTATATAAAAAGTATAAAAAGGTGTGAACAGAAAAGAAAATAAGATGTACTCAATGTACCTCTATATTTAATTCAGCGACGTCATCCCGATATGTCCACTCCGGAAAAAGATTTGTAAATTGCAACGGTTCTAAACCAGCCCATATTAAATATATTGGAAGATTCGTTGTTTGTGCGTTTCGAGTCTCTCGCCAATATCGTATCGCTATCTTCATGGCCGCTCTTCTCTCAGCCTGCCATCGGACAGTTTTGCTTCCAGATTGATCCTCCGTTTCACTATCGGGCCACCATCCTTGCCAAATCCAAATCACATTCTTGTCATCCAATAAAAATAAGGCTAAAAGTTATACAAGAGTTAAAAGTGATTATAATATGGATAAATAATTTTGCTAAAACTTCTCATAAATAATTTTTCTCATAAAAAACTAATTAAAATAACGACTAAATAAGAATAAAATGCACTTCGCAAAGACATTGTTACCTGGTTGATTTGCTTGATACAAATCGTCTTGTGAGAAAGGGAACGGTGTTGGCAGGTCCGCACGATATGGACAAAGTATTTCTGTTGCGCGGAATTTTTTAGAAACACTAGATAAATGATAAAGCTTTGGAGTATGATCTTGTATCTCAGCTGTTTCCAACAACCAATACAATTTTTTATTTATGCCACCTAATGCTAAAAAATGCAAAAGTACAATCTCAACTCTTTTTCATGACAATATACAATAGAATAAATTTAAGAGAATGTATACGTTCTATATTCATTAAATGTTAATTTTTCATTAAGCTTTACTCACCATTGCTAAATTCTTCAGGTTCCATACTTTCTTGAACTTCACATATTTCTATGTTATTTTTATTCGATAATCCAATTTCTTCAGGTCGACTTTCTTTCAATTTATTTGCAGCTTTTAACGCATTCTATAAAAAGACAAAAGAAACAATGAATATTGGAAAGACAGACGAAAGTAAGAAATACGGAGATGATAAAAGGAGATATATAGAAAATAGATAAATAAAGAAAGAAAATAATCAAGATGAGAAAAGAAATGAGAAAAAAAGTTATAAAAAAAAAATCATGATTATTCCATTCTGCAATAAAAATTAAGCAGCAGATGAGAGTAATATGATTAAAATATTTTGAAATAATAATTTTATATTATTAAAATGTTTTCTAAATTGCTCGATTAATCAATTCGTTTACTGCTTTTGTTTTTTATATATTGTTTTTCTTTTGCATGTAGTACAAATCCAACAGCTAGTAAAGTATAAAATTTATCACAATGTTAATCTCTTTATCCATATATGTACAACCGATCATAGAAAGATTGCAACACTTTTCGATGGGTTTCGGAATGCAGTTTCCTCACCAAGTGATTAGTTTTTTATGGATCTAACCATTTATGTTTAATCGGTCTATGAGTAAGGCTGAGTTCCGAAATCTAAAAAAAGTGTTGCAATCTTTTTGTGAACGGCTGTACATATATTAATTAAATTATATGTAAATATATATATTAATTATATATATATTATTATAAAAATTTGTAGGAAATATACTTCTCTAATATGGCGCAACGAATTGCTTCCATGCCAGATATATAGTTTTGCATTTTCGGTGTTTAGCAATATGAAGGAACCTCTACTTCTTAATTGTCGAGTACTACAAGGGATTTCAATCAAGAATGTCTCAGTCTCTAAAGTTCCTCGGCAAATATACAACCTCCATCGTTTCTCACATTTTTTCTCAGATTTCTTGCCACTGTGCACCACCATCCTTCCAGAGAATAAATTTAAAAACGCAGCTGGTTCGTGTCCTTGAACAACATGAATATACAAGTATATATACACATACACACATATATATATATATATATATAAATATAAAATAAAACAAAATATTGTTCTATTTACAATAATAACAACATATATTTCTTTGTCCAATATTTGATTTTTAATAGATATTAAATAGGACATTTTTTCCACTTAGAAAACAATTTTAGAAAGCAATTTGAAAAATTGAAATAAAATTACAAGTAACATTATATAATAATATAGCCAGTATTCGAAAATAACGATTAAATACGCTAAGATAAATTCAAACAAAGAAAATAACTGTAATAGCAAATGATTGCACATTACTGTCCTCACCTGAGGACCTCGATTGCTGTCTAATTCGATTGTTAATAATGCCGCGGCCCCTCGTTCATTCAAAGATGCATTTCGACCTTGCCAAATAAAGTATACAGATCTATCGCGACCTTTTGCTGAGTGTTTAGATGGTAAACCACTGAGTTCTCTGCCTAAGAGCATAATAAACAAATTTGTAAAAGCAATTACATAATTAAAAGCTTATTCATAAACTTATTCATAAACTATCTTAAATCCATATTCTCAAAAAATAAAGATCACGTAACAATTATACAAAACTAATGCCTATAAAAGAAAAATATTACATTTATTTTTTAAAAATCTGATTAAAACAGTATCTTTCTATTTCACGAAATTGCTCAATAAACAGCTCACCAGTAATTGTAACGGAATACGTCCACTGAATGATATAACTATCACCAGAATAAAATTGACCAATAGCTGATCCGTTTAAAAGCGTATGCGAGAATTCATCGATATGCCATACCATAACGCTCGTTGTAGCAACGACATATTCTTTCTTCAACTAAAATCAAATCGAACGAAATTATTGATCGTTGATTCGCCTGTGAATCGCGGACATTTATTGTAAAAAAGTTGCTTTCTTCTGGATGGAAATGCATTGAAAGTAATAGTTGGAGTTTGATAAATATAATTATTTTGAAACTAAATACATCTTGTTTTTACTATTATATTAGACGCAAATACTTTTTGCTAATAAAAAAGAATTACTTCATTGTCATAACAACCAGTGCCTCTGCCCAAGTGACAGCCTTCTAGAATAAAATCGACTGAAGAAGAGTTTGGTAGCCACATATCGTCGTTTTCATCCGGATGTACAATTATAGCACCGTCGATTTGTCGCGTATTATCGTATCGACCTCGCGTCTTTACCACACCGGTGACATTAGGCCAGTCGAGGAATTTTTCACGGAATAATATCGTTTCGACGTGTTGCGTCAATTTGGCAAGTAAACACCATTCGGGTCTGCTTTTGGCGAATTTTGCAGAGGGACTTGTACAAGAGTCACTGTTTCGATTACCAATCATACGGGCAGCATTAATCGGACAAGCGGTGCACTCGCTGTAATCATATCCGTTGTTCCACATTTCTGTAGCCAATTGTGTAGCGAGTTTTTTCTTGTCCGTCGAAATTCCTTTGCCACTCCAGATATACATCTCGGTGCCAAAATCGAACACTAGAATCTTTATAGAACATCCAAAACGCATACAATATAATTTCTCTTTGTATTATTACAGAATAATTTTTACAAAACAAATATTTAATTATAAAATGCGATTATCTTTAAGAAACTTAAATTGAATTAACTACAACAAGCAGTTTCTGAAACAGTTTCCAATTTGGAACATATCCAACTAAATCTATCAAACATTGTTTCTAACGGACTAATTTTTCATCATAAATCATTACGTTTGTACATTACGTTTGTAAGATACAATTGTAAAGGCTTCATTTTTTTTAATGAACAATTTGCTTTTTATGATACTTTACTATACCTTTTTTATTTTACTCAACGGATGTTAGTAAAATTAAAACCAATATCTTGAAAAATTCTTCTTTAGAGAGAGAGAGAGAGAGAGAGAGAGAAAGTGGTTTATCAAAAATTTCATTGCTTAGACATGCGCAAAATCGAGACGTTTAAAAAACTTATAAGTAAATAAATAAAATTTAGTACTATAGATCAAAGGTAAAAAAAAGTAAAACATAATCTTATAAATCGTATATGTTTCTTTTTTATACTGGATGCTATCTCGAATTATATATTACTTATATCATATATGCCGATTCTTTAGGATTAGAGAAATCTACTAAACATTACCTTGTTCTTATTAAGCATTTCTATCTTTGGAAGCGTACCCCAGAATTTTTCATGTAATACTAATTGTTCATCTTTCAGTTCGTATACCATATTTGTATCGATAATGGCAGATTCATACAATTCATCTTCGTCAGGATGACCAGCTTCAATAACTGTGACAATATAATTTTATAATATATCATTTATGTAGTAATATACAAAAAGAACGTCGCGTACAATGCAAAAATAAAAAGAAGAATGTACCATTTAGCCTCTCACTGTCGACCATACCAAGATAACTCCAAAATTTAAGAACTTGGTTTCTCGAGCAAGTTAGTTTATCATCGTTTATAGTGATGACTTCGACCGCTTGACAACCTAAATCCTTACGTTGTTGAATACTCAATGCGATCTCAGCAGCACGAGTTTTCTCGATAATATTGCTATATTTCCCTATATAGTTAAAAACCTACAATTCATAGTCAGTTTTGTTAATGATTAGTAAAAAAAGAAAGCACAGTGAAGGATGAGCATATGAGCGATGTTTTATATCGACTAATATATTATGTTCTATTATAATGTACTTATTATTATCATTACCTCCGATTTTGTCACCAGTATGTAACTATCACCATTATTGATACTCTCGGCGACAGGTTCGACTAATCTGACTTGAACGTGTCGTCTTCCCTTAACCAATATCAACATTATATCTTTATACGGTTGCAACTTATTTGTGGACACACTTGATTCCGACACATTTCTCAAAGTCACTGTACTAAAATCTTCAGTAGAAGCCAATCCGGCGAGAGCCTCGACGGCAAAAGACGAGCTTTTGGCATCTGAAATATCTATTGAAAATTTGAATTTTAATTATAATTCGAAATGTGAATAAAATCTATGTCATGATTAATACAAGATATGACAGAGGATTCTGAATACTCACATCTTCTCATGTTAAAGTTCGTTGCCGTTCTCGTGAATATATTTGTACGAATTTCAGTATATTCCGATCTCAAATCAGTGCGTGCAGCGAGAACTTTAAGAGGATTTCTCGATGTGGCTCGTCGACGTTGCATTTGTATATTCCGCTTTTGTACTAATCTGCCAAGAAATTAATTTAAATTGTAGCTATATTTGCGAACAAATACTTTGAAAAGTTCTTTAAATTAATTTTTTTCCTTCTTTCCTTTTTTTTTTCCTTTTTCATTTTTATTGTAAAATAGTAAAAGCAAAAATTTACAATTCAGATTGTGGTGTGATTGTATCGAAGTCGCATTCATCTAAGTCAAGACACTCGGTTTCACACTTTTCCAGCGACACACCGCTAAAGAAAGAGGTGAATGTTTCATCGTCTGTTTTAGGTATTGAAACACTTGGCGACAAGACGTGCTCTGTTTTACATTCTTCATCTACAAATTAGAATAAACCAAATTTATAAACCAATAAACTAAATAAACATCTTTTGCGATTACAAGAAAAAGTTTTGCGTTTGCGCTGTTTAGTTGGGGATCGCTATCGCAATCTTATCACGAGCTGTCCTAGGAAGATATTAACTGCGTTCGATTTAGACGCTCGTGCACTTTAAGCGCTTATAATCATCATTCTATCTTTATCGTGGATTAAACATGAAACAAGAATAGAAGCGCTGAAAGTGTTCAAACCGCAGAACGCAGCCATAACCATTTATAGAAATTTTCTATATACTCTTCTATCAGCACCTTTTTAAGACAACACAGGCCATCAGTAAAATAAAATATACGATTTTAACTACTAACCGCTGTCACCGCTAATCGACTCGGAAAAATTTGTGCGTGTGGTAGAAGATAAATCTTTGAATGGACTGATAGGGGTGGATACCGCATCGTTGTTACACTCTGAAAAGATAAATATATGAGGAATATTATACAGAAAATATAACACCTTTGCAATATCTTCTTCAGACACTTTAATATTTGGGATCATGTCACTAAACATTTAAAACACGATCTACTATCTTTGGCAGATCCCAGAAGATAGTTGTTTAAACATTTTTTTGAAACATTTTGTAAATGTCTTTTAAAATTCTATTGTATTTCGTTCGAATGTAAAAAGGCTCACCTTTATTCTTCCTCATTTTAAACCATTGCGGGCGCGGAACTTTCTTCTTCTGGTTTGAAATGTTTGCTGTAGCTTCCGTAAGGAATGGCGAACTGACATCTTTCGATGGAGCTACTTTCATTTTGCCAGCAACGGTAAAGTTGACTGCATCAGGTTCTACAATTCTACTCTTCCAACCTTCTGCAGCAGATTCCAGTTTCTCGATACAGTTGGCCAGCACGCCCGACTTGATTGTATTGTCCTCCAAATTGAGTAATGAATTGTCGCATGATTCGTCAACTTTAGTACCGGCCACACGTCGTTTCCAGTTCGTGTTACCGCTATGACGTAGCGCAGCCAACCGATCTGCGATACTCACGCTCGGAGTTTCGCTTGTTTCTATCGACGCTATCACCTGTGTCGCGCTACGACACAGTCCCGGCAGTGGCAAACCACGTTGCTGTTTCCATCTCTCCTCACTTAGAGAGTGTTGACTAATACTCTTGGCTAATGAATTAATAGAACATTGTGTGACACTAAATAACTTTTCTTTGGCAATAATATTGCGTAGCTTGTGACCGTCGTTGTCATTATCGTCGTTGTTATCGTCATCGTTGTCGTCGTCGTCGTTGTTGTCGTCATCGTCATTGTCATCGTCGTTCTGCTTAATTTTCACCGCCAACTTGTCTTCTTTTCGTCCATCGACAACATCCTTTTCGTTGTTCTCATTTTCGTCATCCTTATTGTCACCATCGTTATTGTCATCGCTGACATTCAATACCTGGTGTGATTTACCCGCCAACGAATTGTCGTGCTTTTCGTTGCTGCGTCTTTCTAATGCACTACTGAATATTTTATCAATTTTGCAATTATTCACATCAGCCAATAAGATTTCTTCGTTCCGAAATAATACAGCTTTATGGGAAGGCACTGCGGCTTTGTTATCCATATTATCGCCTTGTTTAGAAACAGTCGCTCGCATCTCATCGCAAGAATCTCGCATCACATCAGGATTAGTCACTACATTGAAAGAATCTGATTTCTCGCAAAATTTAGCAGTTTCGCTGTTGAAATTTTGATTTTCAACAGTACATAAGCCTCGTTCGCTTCTTGATATTGCTGCATCAACAACACTCGTCGTCTGAATGGGCTTCGAATAAACATTACTTTTTAAAATAGAACGAGGATACACCTCAGAACTCGGTAATATTATCGGTTCCTCCGATTCTTCAAATTCTTTCTTAAGCACAGATTTTATCAATTTCATACCTCGGAGTTCCGGACTTTTGGCACGCGACAGATTTTGCGTATAACCGGCGGATGACTTTAGAATACTTTTTGGTACATCATGCTGAGACGCTATTGCAAGCGGTGGCGAGTAAAGCGATCGTCGAAATTCCTTTAAGTTTCCTACAACAACAAATATTAATTGCTGCATATAATTTTGATAATCCAGTACAAATACACAAATAATCTGCAAAAAATATGTACCTTCAACCACGGTTTGAATCTTGTGATTTACATTCAGCGGTGATATCCGGGACGCCACTTGAACCTCCTCAGATGTTACAGGTTGCGTTCTATAGCGGGTTGACTGTCGTCTTCTTTGAATAAACTTTTCCTGGTATGTGGCGTTTTTCGCGGCGATTTCCGTAGTCGCAATCTTTTGATTAAAGAGTTGCACACGTTCAGCCAAGCTTAGCTTGGACGGTTCAGGCTCATTATCGGTCGTTTCCGCATTCATCAATGTTGCGGTATTGCGCTGATTCTGTAAGACCGCCTCGCGCACTTCTTCAAAAGTTACCGGTTGAGTATTGAATCTCTCGCCGCTCTGTATCTTGCGTTCGCGATAACGTTGAATACCGCGTGATAATTTCTGCTGAGGTACGCGTTGAGAACTGTTCTCCGCAGCCGCGACATTTGCCTTTTCTTGCAGAACTTTAAAGTGTTGTGTCATTTTCGATACACTGTTGCTACGAAAAATAGCAGTGTAATCCTCGTAGACACTCTGGGCATCTTGCCCTTCTTCTATCGCTTCTTTCTTATCAGTCGATTGAGTTGCAGTTTGTATCGCATTGCCATCAATCTTCATAAAATGTACATGTGAATCTATTTTATTTTTCTCTTCCATACCATTCGTAACTTGCTTGATTTTTTTACTGGATGTCTGGCACAGTAATTTACTTTCTTTAATTACACCAGAGCTGTAAGAAACATATATATATGTATGTATATAATACACTAGTATTATATAATAACTTATAAACTCAATAAATTCACCTAATATATATTTATTTTTTTTTTAATTAAGACAATTCTACGAGTTGTTTATTCATAAATACGTTGCACACGACTATCCCCAATTTCTGGTAGCTTTGAGAATCGTTAGATGGTCTATAATTAAACTTGGCACGAGATCAAAGCCCCACTAAACTCATGCATCACTGCAGCAATTGCAAAAATTAATGTTGTATCGTGAAATGAATTTTTTTTTCTCATATAAGAAAGCCATAATTTGACTGAATTTCTTTTCCGATATAAAGAAAATTAAACAAACAGAGACGTCGTTTGTGTACGCGGATAATCAAATATGGCTAGAGTACAGAAAGTAGTTAAAGTACATTTTTAAATGGATTTGAGTAAATAAATCTATCTAAAGCTTGTTCATATAATAAAAATTTAAGGAAAAATTTAGATAATAAACATTTACATAATTATATAATACTATTTTAAAAAAGAAATAGTAAACCTCTTTCTTTGTTTAATCAAAATAGATGTTTTTCTGTGAGAATTGGAAAGTAGCCAAAAAGCTCTTTCTCATATTAATATAAATAATAATAATAATTCTGCAAAAAAAATCAAATTTATAAATTAATTATGTATTCTTACACTTAAGATGATTCACAATCTTAGCTTCTTTTAAAAACTGTGATACAGGAGAAAAGTATGTAATTTATGTGTTCGCAAAAAGAACGAAAAGAGATAAGTGAATCGTGTATTATGAAGCAATCTTGTTGATATAAAGAGATATATTTGATATTATTAATACATATATCCAGAGGATACATTTATAACATTGCAACGACTAACACGTTGATTTAAACATACCTATCTGCTGTACAAGAAATTTCATCGGACCGGTCGGCCGTAAAACAACGACGAGTGGTTGTCGGAGAATGCAACACATCAATCGGCGAACTGGACTCGAGAGATCTACGTTTGGCTAATACGCGAAGCGACTCGACACAGTCATCGTAGTTAGCAGATCGCGCATGACCTACGGATTGCGCTCTCTTTCGCAAAAAAGAATCCGCCGTTAAATCACACGTATCGTCAAAATAACGGCTACCGCTGGATTGTTTCAATATAGGGCGTACGTTTTCGATTTCGTTCGCTCGATTCTTCAACACGGACAATTTCCTTGGAGAAGTCGACTCCATCTCGTAACTGCCTTCCTCGTACGAATTCTTCCGCGAGGACTTTAAAATCGTCTTCTTCGGCCTATCATGCTCGTGTTCATCTGATTCAGTACTCGATTTCTTTTTAAGTATAGGCCGGGGCTCGAGAGATGAAATGTCGCTCCCGGTTAGTTCTTCCTTGCCGTATTTTTTCTTTAATATCGGTTTCACTTCAGATCCCTCGGGACTTTCAGATATAAAGCTTGCGTTCGTGCTCGTGCTCATATTTCCACTCATATTCATACTCGCAACGTCCGATGCAATTGTTATATGATGATTGACGCTATTGGCGCGCACGCTATTTGCGAGTTTTCGTTTCAGGATGCTTTGTGGTTCTGGAGAGCCCAATGACAATCGATGAATCTCTCTGTCGTCTTCCCTAGACGACTTACGCTTTAATATAGAGGCAGGTTGCTGATCAGGGCTCTGATCTCTCTTAACAATGTCATCCAGTGAGGATCGCCTTTGATTTTTCAAAATTGGTCGAAATTCCGAGTAAATGTTGTCAGCGAAAGAAACGTCAGGAGAACAGCTACGACGACGTAATATCTCGCTTTCATCTAAGCTGCTTCGTTTTTTCAAAATCCCATGTTTCTTGTGAGAAACAGATTCCGTGACAGATGGCGAAAAGGTTACTGGTGATGGTGCATGAAAACTGCCAGACGACACTTGGCGATCGCCTGCTTCGCTGTCGACGGTTTTATGTTTGAGTATTGAAACTGGCGTGTGCTTAGGCGTGATACATTTTTTTGGCGACATTGACACTTTCTCGGCAGCAATATGCACGTTATCAGTCGAATGATTAGCACAGCTCGTGGTTGCAGAAGCGAGTCTCTCCACGCGTTCCATGGTGGCTCGTGTTAACGCTGTTAACTCGTCCACTCTGCGTGAAACTTCCGAATCACCTATACCACCACTAAAAAGCGAGAATAATTTCTAATGCCATTTTTCTCTTCCATTATTATTCTTTTGTTAATAAAATACTATTGAATAAAATAAGAAAAAGACATGCACATACATTAATCAAATATAAACCTTCTATATAAATCTAATATTTGTCTTATACACTCTTTTCTCTTCATTTATGTATTACTGTACCTAGATTGCACAATCGAACGCTTCGTATTCATGGCGGAAGATGACGAATATGTTTTAGAAAGATTTTTTGTGATGTACTGAGTTCCAGCTTTCGAATCAATATGTTTTCTACGCAGGCTGACCATTTGACGACAGGAGTCAGCAGGATTAGATACTGTTTCGGACACCTGACTTCGTTTAACATATTGTCTTCTGGAATGTCTTTCAATACATTCAACTAAAAATTTCATTAGATTATTGAGAATATTAAAATGAGGAAAATGCACATAATGCGTGTTTCAAATATTTCAATTAAAATTCCTCTTTACAATAGCAATAAAAATGTTAATAGTATATAATTTTTACATTATAGCTGAAAAGATATATTAAAATTTCGAAAAAACCGCCAAGATATTGTAATTTAATACTTTAGAGTCTCTTGAACAATTCAACAACTTGATCTTCCTGTTGTTATTGCAATTTTATATTAATAAACTTGTCTTACATTCATTAATAAATTCTTTACCTTCATTTGAACGATCAGGTGCTGTTTCCACGTGACGTGATCTATTTAAATAAGATTTACGTTTGTACCCCTTATCTCTTTCCTTGACAGAATTCATGCTGACATCAAGGGATGTGGAATTTTTCTGTATATAGATATATATATGTATATATATTATACTTTTACATTATGCTAAAACTTTTCTTGGAATTAATAAAAAAAAAGACAAGATATTATTATATATCATAGACAAATACATATAGAAATATATAATACATAATCTAATGAAAATTTTTAAAGACCAATTTATTTTAAATAAAATAGTTAATCTCTTTAAAATCTTTTCGCTATGTGATGAACCAGTATAGTAACTTGCAGAAAGTACAGTCCCCAGGTAAAAAATTCTTTTAATTGCCAAAAAGTATTATACTATAAATAGAAATATATGTAATTGTATATCATTGGTCAGTTATTAAACAAAATTTGATAATTTCTTAAACAATTTATAATAACTTGTGAAAAAATATATTCTTTTATATAAAATTATGTACAAAATTACATAGATAAGAATATTCCTTCAAAAAAGGAAAAAGATAAAAATAAAATTTATTGACCTATCTATTATTGTTATTTGCTTTGCAATCTTGAGCTTGATTTTTATTTTAATAAAATGATAATTACAAAATATACTTTCTTATTTTATTAATTTAGCTAAAGATGATTAAATAAAGTTGTTCCTATGTCGTCGAAGTATGTAATTTGAACAACTAGTTTTTATTTTCTTTGTTGTTAATGCTTAAAAATAAACTAGTTTCTACGTTATGACTTAATTATTTGCTCATATTTGACCTTTCTTATACTTTTCACAAATACACTTACTTGCTTAGCTGATGAATTGTGCCGTTGAGAGTCAGGAATTTCTGATCCAAGTAATTTCTTAGAAGATAATGTTACATCTGTTTGTATAAAGAAACAATTTATTTATATATGCTTCTGCAAATGAATTCAGCTTATATATACCATAACAATATATTAGCGATTAAACAAATACATATATACTGGGCGTCCCATTTTTAATGACAATCTCAAATATCTCTTAAACAGTGCATTTTAGAGAAAAATGTTTTAGGCAAAAGTTTTATAGCTTCGAGGAGGATATAAGATGGTATCATTGGTTTGATCTTGAATTTTGAATTTATCAAGGTCAAGAAAGTCACCTTGAATTTTTTAAATGGAACTCTCCATTTTTCATTATATTAACTTTCTCTCAAAATTACAAAACTTTTGTCTGAAATGTTTTTCTCTAAAACGCGCTAGATATTTAAAGTTACTTAAGTCTTTAAATGGGAAACCCTATATATGTATATCAATCAAAAAAATTCATGTTTATTTCAGGTAAACTGTTACATTCAAATATAAAAGAAAATTATATTTTTATTTATATGTGGCAATAAAATGTTATGTATATATAGTAAAAGCATATGGAAAGATACATTTGAAAACATTTACTTACCATTGGGTAATACTATAGAAGCAGCCCGTAATCTAGAAGTTTTGGTCTCACGAACCGGAGCATTTTTACAAAGTGCAAAATTTTTTGAGCTCTCCTTTAGCTCTAGCTTAGATACTATTTTACCATTGTTTTCTGCTGTAAGGCTACGATGCTTCTTTTCTACTAATAGAAGTAAATTATACATTTTCTATTCCAAAACTTGAGGATATCAAGCATATGAAAATTGTTCCATTTAATATTCCAAATAATATTTATCAAAAAGACTTATGAGTTTCATAATATTATCTTATCAAACATTTGTTTTTTTTTTGTTTTTTTTTTGTTTTCAAAAATATCACTCAAATGTATAAGCAAACATACAATATTATTTTACATGTTTATCTTTATATTTAGATTTAATAACATGACATATAGCTATCTAAATTCTTAGTACTTACTAATACCCAAAGAACAAGTAGCCACATCTCCTTTAATTGATGATTCAACGTTTCTTTGACCACAACGTTGTAGCTCGCTATAACGTGAACAAGTACTTTGGTTCGAACGTGTTGTACTACTTCCCGTTTCATTTGATGAATTCTCCTCGCTAGCTGCCATCAAAACTGTAGCTCCAGCAGCTACCATTACTACAAATATTATATATTTAATTAATTAATTTGCATCAACTATATATGGCAGCTTTTTAAGATTGCCATATAGATTAAGATTTAACATAACTCATGTAATCGTATAAAAAAAAATACTAGAATTTTTAATCAATTTTGAAATAGACACAGTATATATACAATTCGAAAAGAAGCAATCATGTATTACTCCTGTTATACCAAATATAGTTTTTGTTGTTTTATAAAATAAATAGGCACCAATTAGGTATACTCACTTAATGCAAATTAATACGAATTGTCCTGCAACGCGGCCATAATTTCTCGAAAACTTCGTTCGAAAACTTCCAAGAGAAACTGTCAAGACAATCGAGAACGTAGCAAATGATACGTATTCCTTATGGCTAAGTTATCACAGCTACTTAATAAGTACTATGTATAAAATGATACAAATCACGAGGTAATCAAACTGTACAGTAAACTCGCGCGAGAGGAAAGACGGCTACATCATTTACATCGAGAATGAAAATTGATAACGATTAAATAAAAGAAAACATCGGCCGCACAAAACTGATGTCATTCTAGTGAACTGATTGTGTCAGTGGGCGCGTTCAACGGAGAAAACTGTCGAGTCGTCGGCTTGTAATATTCGTCTCTGATTCGCTGGATCTAGAAGAAAATACGAATCTCGTATATATGTATACACGTTCGTGATGTGTATACATGACTAGATACAGCCTTTCCTATCTTTTTCTATTGTGATCAGTGATGAGGTGTCATTGTACAATGTTCTGCGCCATATTGAGAATTAGATACTAGCACCTGCTAGCACCTCTGAGACATAAACTATTTATTACATGTTGCGTGTGAATCACTGATAAGTTATCGTCAGAGAGATATCTTTAAAAACGGCCGTTATATTCGACACGAGTATGCATTACTTATTTATACAGTGTTTATGTAACAAAAAAAAAAATCATTAATTCGTAATGTATTATCCAAATAATATTTGTATGTTAATAATCGCAAATTTATCAATTGTCGATAATATCGTTATTCTTCAATTATCCTATTGATTATATGTATAGATACGAAAATTTTTCCAGGGTCGGCCGTCTTTAGTAGTATCTCGTCGGTGACGTTTCCTATAGTGATACGAAAAGTTCAGTTAATGATGTAATAAATACAAATTGAAAAGAGAAATAATGCAGAATTAAATATCCCGATTCAGAAACAAAAATGTCAAGATATTACGGCATTGAGAATTAATAGAGAAATTGAACTATATTGCATAAATAGTAGAAATCTCGACTAGGCCTGTATATAATATAATCAATTTTATACGTCCACAGTAAATAATTAATTAAAATAATTTATACAAGGTTGCAGTAATTTCAATATTATTTTTTTCGAAGCCTCGGCATTTGAATATATTCGAACATGTTGATTATAAGAATATGTCGCAAATTAGTAAAATATTAAAATATTATTACGTATACATCTACATATGTGCGTTTATACATCTTGTTTCATTTACAGAACATTAAAAAAAAGGTATTCGTTTTATACGATAAAAAATTAGAGATCGAACTTTTAACTCTAATAATATTTTCAGGTAAATAAAATGATACAAAATAAGTTATTTGCATTTATTATGCATTTTTTTTATTTTTATTTTTGAAGAGATAAAAATCTTTCAAAATCAAGCAGAAAATATTTTTTTTTTTCTTTTCTGAACAATCTAGGCAAATCCAGATAGAAATAAAGAATCTTCGGATGACTCTGGACGCGCGGTCGGCGCAGCTGGTGAGTGGTGGACCTGGTGGTGACCTGATGAGTGTCGTGAGTGGTGGCAAGTAGCTGATGGTAAGCTCAGGTAGCTGACGCAGCCGGCAGCGGCCAGCGCGGCAGTTTGACTTACAAGTATTCGTAGCCATAGCGACCGCGAGGTATTGCGAGGTATGGCCGATGGCCGCTCGATTAATAGTTTGTTGCGAATGACAGCTACGCAAGAAGGTAATCAAGTACGTGGGAAAAGGCCAGCCAAACCAAAAATCTATCTCCGCTTTTCCTTCCGTAAGCATAATTCTGTTATTATTTATGATAGAACGATGAGACGAAAAAAAAAAGAAGTGATTTATCAATTTTCTAATATTGCCTCGGTGACGTATGACTTTGTGTCGTTAATCCGACTCTCCTTTGGTAAACTAATATTTTATTCGCATTGATAATCGAAGTAATTGAATATTGCCGATTCAAGAATATAAAAATTATTATATATCAGCTAATTACTTCTGGCATTTTTCACGTTCTTTTTTTCAATAAAAATACTAGAAATCTTTGAAAAACATAAAACGGTACAAAAGTAGTGAAATTATTTTATACATATGATTGAATGTTCTTGATAAATCAATAAATCCAAGCAAATGTTTGTAAATCTTTGTGTGAAATACTTAGAATTAGGAATTTGAATCGCTTTTTGTTATCAGTTTATTGTATTAATAAACAAATGTAATTTTGTCGGGATTCTATTGTTATACATTATTGCAAAGCACATCATTATAGTAAACAGAGCATTTCACTTTATATATATGTGATCTTAACTTATTCCAAAATAAAGCTGTTCAACTTTTTCTATATATTGCCCCACTTTTCTAATTTTTTTGATAACAATTAAATAAGTCTCAAATCAAAATTCTATTATAATCTGTCTAAAATCAGTAAAGAGTAGGTTTGGTTTGGTTTTAAGCAAAAGAAGTTTTATTCTCGTAAAATTTGTCAGACAATTTGATATTGTAGTCAATGAATCACGATTTATGGAGTACTCTGCAGTGCAGCATTGAAATTCAGATTAATCGAAATTACATCATAAATATTCTGTTCTCCAGTCAGAACAAAAAATTCCAAGACATCCTTAATAAAAATTTGTCTCATAATTTTTATACGAATTGAAACATTTTTCAGAAATACTCAGAAATATTCTGAAATTTCTTATTCCATAATTTTTAAAAAGTATTTAAAAATTTTTTAGATTTTATAACATTTCATCAGAAATTAACTTACAAAAAATCTTAAAAATCTTACGATATTTCATAATTAACATATATGAAAAATTCTGAGAAAAGATGTAGATTTTCTGAGAAATGTTCCAATTCGTATAAAAAATGTGAGAAAGTTATAAAATTATAGAGAAATTCTGAAAAATTATGTAAAAAATTCTGAGAAAAATTTTCATCAGGGATTCGGTGCTTTTGCGTCAGTTGATTGGCGATCAGGTCGAATAGTGCCATTTGAGAAAATCTATATTCTTGCATGTCTGGCCCACACAAAGATTGTTTGCATGCGACTGTAAGAAAATGCTAATCTCGGCACAACATATACTATACGGTTGATGTCCTAGATTGCGCCTATAAGTCTTTCGCTCCTTATGCCATAGGGCCATAGACATTATCGTAGGATATGTGCAAGAATAGTGAAATGTTTTGAGTTTTTCGTCGTACAATTTATCGGGCAGATTTGATACACGTAGAAGCACTAGTTTAACAATAACGTCATTTGCCGATTGTATTACTAAATCTTGAAATGAATAAAGGCAAGTTTCAATGATCCGTAAATATTGCAACCGCATTTAATCCTGATACCAAATCAAAAGTGACAGAAATGTTATATAGAAATCGCTTTTTCTACCATCTCAACAGTTATTGAGTACGGCAGAATATCTACTATCAAATATTCATTCTACTACATAGTCAATACTTGGGATAACTCGTGCCAAGTATTTATTTGTACCTTGCAACAAAACTAAGTTTTCTAGAGGCACTCTTATTTTGTATTATAAATTATAATTATGGACTCATATCATTTCACATAATTCAAATCTAACAAGAAATCTTCCAGTAAAAAGCATGATATAAGCATGCGAGCGCAAGTTTTTTCACTTATCTTTTCACACAAATTTATATAATTTAAATGTATATCAAAATATTCTTATTTATAATATTTAATTATGACAATCCTGGCGAAAAAGTTTCGCTGAAATTATTCCACGTTTTGAAATATTTTAGCGAAATTGCTGAAACTTCACTGAAAATGAATTTTTTAGCTAACATACTGAAAAATCACTGAAATCCAACTAAAATTTCTTTGAAATTCTTGCTGAAATTTGTCTGAAATTTTTCTAAAATTTTATCAAAAATGAATTTTTCAGCTAAAAATCGCTGAAATTAAACTGAAATTTTTTTGAAATGCTGAAATTTTGTTGAAAAGTTTCTCAAAACGTGGAATAATTTCAGCATTTTTCCACCAGGGAAAAGAGTAAGTTTGTTCATGAATAAAAGTCCTAGATTTCTTTATCGCCTTCTGAATACTTTAGATTTATTCTGACATTTCACAAGCGTGTGCGTGAAACGAAAAATATATTATTCTTCGTAAAATATGCATTTTCTCTACTATCCAATAATATCAAGTAAAACTGCACAAATTGACAATTTCGATAATTATTAGTAATATCAGGTAATCCACCCTCAAGTTGAATTTAATGATACGAGATTTTATTTTCTCGAGATTTAAACTTCTTTTTTTTTGCGTTATTTTAAAATTATTTCAAAATTGTACATATTAAATCCTATTTTATCGAGAAAATTTTTTGAATAATTTTGGCTAAATTTAAATTTTATGAGCCTAATAATTTCTAATAACATTCTAATAACATCAATGCATTGCACGATTGCAGCGAATACAAAGAAATGTGCAAGGCTACCGGTCCCAGTGACGCCATAAATACGTTCTCTTTATAACGCTCAAGTTCACTATGTATAATAAGTGACGAGTAATAATACGAGTAAAAATTGTCAAGTATCTCAATAGTGAACATGAATCGATACATAACTTTGAATCAGTTGGGTGATGGAACCTTTGGTTCTGTTGTGCTGGGAGAACGTATTGACACGGGGGAAAAGGTGGCTATAAAGAGAATGAAGAGAAAATATTACTCTTGGGAAGAAGCTATGAATCTGCGAGAAGTAAAGGTATGTTCAAATTAGATAAATAATTTAAAAATCTTATTGATTTTCTATGAAAATTATAACAAGACATGAATAGTATAAGAATTTGAAAATAAATATAATATTGTGCTATATACATAATATAATTGAATTATGCCTATGTGAGATTATATAAAAATGGTTTGATTATTTTTTGCTTCTCTCAATTAACAACTATCTTAAATCAACAATTAATTTTCATCATTTTTTTCCCATTTGCAGTCATTGAAGAAACTTAGTCACGCAAACGTCGTGAAACTTAAAGAAGTTATACGGGAGAATGATGTGCTGTATTTCGTATTTGAGTACATGAAAGAAAATCTCTATCAACTAATGAAAGACAGGTACATCTCTATAGCAATTTGTATTCTACAAATATATTATTAGAAACTACAATATATTTTAATTGAGATATTTTGAATCATAGGGATAAACTTTTTCCCGAACCAGTAATAAGAAACATGGTGTATCAAGTATTGCAAGGTCTCGCTTTTATGCACAAACACGGTTTCTTTCATCGCGACATGAAGCCAGAAAATTTATTATGCATGGGTCCCGAGTTAGTAAAGATTGCTGATTTCGGGCTAGCGAGAGAAATTCGATCGAGACCTCCATATACGGATTACGTATCAACAAGATGGTAATATACCTAATTGTATAACTAGTCGCAATTCGTAAACATTAGTTGATAATCAAGAAATTTGATGCAACAGTAACATGCAAATGATGCAATTTTTGACATGCAAATCTTTTTGATTAATCTCATTGAATTCTGTGTCAGGTATCGAGCACCGGAAGTGTTACTACACTCTACGACTTACAACAGTCCGATTGATATTTGGGCGGTCGGCTGTATAATGGCTGAATTATATACATTTAGGCCACTGTTTCCTGGTAAAAGTGAGATTGACGAAATATTTAAAATTTGTTCTGTAATTGGAACACCTGATAAAGATGATTGGCTAGAGGGATACCAATTGGCTACAGCTATGAATTTCAAATTTCCGAATTTTACGCGTACGTCGTTGGCTGTGTTAATACCTAATGCCAGTCAAGAGGCAGTCATACTCATGGAAGACATGTTACAGTGGAATCCTATAAAGAGACCAACGGCGCAACAATCGCTCAGGTACTTATAAAATCATTCATATAATATAGAATGTTTAATCGTATAACTATCGAGGAGCAGAACTAAATTTGCATGATAACATAAATAAAATAAATTCTTTTTTGTCAGTTATGTAATTGTTTTGAAAAAAACAGTTTTGAAGAACAATTTCAATAATTTTAATAATTTTTCTTATTCTGTCATGTTACCTAAAGCGTCAATATTATTTATTTTATACATTTATAATCGTACGTGGCAGTAAAATGGAAAAACAAACTGCTAATATAAAATGCTATAACAATAATGCCTGTTTTAAGAGAAACAAAAATTAATATAGATACTAAATTTGTGCAAACATTTTTGACGAAAGAAGAGTAGATATTGGTATATTTTTAAGATATCTACTAGATTTCTTACAAAATATTGTAGAAATTTTTCTAAAAGAATCCTGAACAATTAGAGGTTGTCCAGTAGTGACTATTGTCACATGGTTGATTCCAGGTATCCATATTTCCAAGTCGGTGATCCACATACCATTAATAGTAAAAAAATTGGAGTCGTATCTCAACGAGAACTTGTTATGAACAAAATAAATCTTCCACCTCCTGTGCCTAAACAATATAATTATCCCCAAGAAGACTCCGTCATTAATAATTTTATTCAATCGAGGTAGGATATATTTTACTGTGTTTATATTTAAATACATGATAATTCATATACTTTCACTATTGTAACGAATAATAGATTGAGACACTGTATAAAACAGTGTCACAGTATATATACAAGTTATATTTTGAAACGATAAAGAAGCTCGTAATAAATAATTATTATAATTAGTATAATTTCGTAAATTCACAATTAATTTCATTAAATTACGAATTAAAACCAAATATTTGCAGAACATCAGAAAAGATGCTCGTTGAATCACAACAGCAGCCAGCGGCCTTACCGTTACTGAATCATAATAATGATCATAAGCATGATAGCAACGCCTCTAAATGGGACGAGGACGATTTTGCGGATCTCCTAGGGTGTGTTATGATTTCTTTATACAGTCCATTATACATCCTCCAATTAGTTCTCTAATCTTCTAATCTAATCGTCTGATTATATCAGAAGCAAAATTGTCCCAGAGAATCCGAGCGCAACACTCATCTCAGATCGCGTATATAAAGAAAATCGTGCCAATTGGAATGCCAATTATCAGCAATCGGACAGTTTGCATGGCAATGCAAATTGGTCCCTACCAACATGGAAGGAATCACCATCGAGAATATGGAATCAGTCAAATCAATCTAATCAGATGAAGAACTTACGTAAGGTCTCAGCAAAACAACACTATCTCAGTGTGGCTCGGTACGTCGCAGGCCAGAGCACAAATTTGTCATCCAGGTATATAAAATTCCGAAATCCAATCGAAAGAATTTTTATCGTATGCGCGATATTGATAATCGGTTCCTTCTTGATACAATTACAAATCAAAAAAAATGTTTTTTCCAAGCACTTAATAAGTATGCTCAAATTTATGTCATTTGAAAAGAATCATTGTCATATAAAACGATTTTATGATGTGATTGTTTACAAATTGATTTATATTTTGACTAATACTATACAAGATTTAGCTGCTGTATTATCAAAATTCTCTCTCTTATTTTCATCAAATATTTTCTTAAATATCTCTGAACTTATTGGATCAATTTTTCGAATTTGTCTGATTTTTCTTCATGTTGCACATCTCCTTTACCTACACCTACACCGAACATTATTGACTAACTTGATTGAATATCTCGTCGAAGGTTTTATAATAATAGCAAATTTCCTAGATCAAAGTATACGATCACTCGAGCTATGTATAATATATATATTACTATATATTTTCGCAATTATTGTTCTGATTATCAAAATTTCGGCAGCATACTGGTTATATTTATTGGATGGCGGTAAATGTATACTAAATGGAACAATTTTTCAAAATTAAAATGCACAAATAAAATGACAAATGTATATTTTAAAATTGTACTAGATTATTATGTAGTCCCTTGTAAATTCAAAATTTACAATAAACTATTCATATGTTTTTATCAATGTGTATCGCAGCTTCTTTATCGTTTATCGTTCAAAGTAATACTTCTCTCTATTCATTTTCAAGAAATGAGGATTCTGATATCAGCCGATCTAAACTGCTATTAAATGGATTCATCGGTCAGGCAACATCCAACAAATATGAAGATTTTACAGAATCTTTTTGGGGGCCTAGAAATAATATTGAGAATCAAACGAGACAACATTATCTCGCGCGAAACCGTTATATCACCGAACAAAGCTTGAAATTACCTTATCCCAGCGTGTATGGTACCCAAAATATTAGTGAGTATTTATGAGGACTTATTATATATTGCTATTGCATTCTTATTTAAAAAAATGATATAATTTTTTTATATTAATTTAATATTATAAATGCCGTTGTTACTCCCTTCTATTCCAGAAGAATAATATCTTTTGAATACACATTTTTGAAACAAAAGAATGCAAATGCATTTTCTATTTTATTTGCAAATAGAAAAAATTAATAGGTTTACGATATAGTATCAGTTAATATCTCTTTTTTCAATAGAAACTACCAATAAGCCTATGTTTCAACCAAACTTGTTTGGAAATGTTTTCAACTCAAAAGCTAGTAATGGACCTCACAGTCGAACAGATTGGGCAGCAAAATACCTCAAATGACCATAATTGTAAAAAGGTTTGTTCTTTTTAATTCAATAATTTCGTCATCGTGGCCTTATTTTCTAGGCGAATTTCAACTGTGATAGAACGTGTTGTCGTTCCATTGTGGCAGACATAAATAAGAGAAAAAACGCGTTTTTTCTCTACGATAAGATTTCACGAAAGTAAAATCGCACTTTAATTATGAAAAGATAGAGTATGACATGTCAAATGGAAGAATGGAATTGTCGCGGTGTTATTAAACGCAGCATTTTTATATGATCAAGAGAAGTTCCAGCGACGGTTATATAGATTACTACAAGTCATCCATGTTAGTTGATCATGTATGAAAAAAGTTTAATTTTCTGAAAAACAAATAATTTGGAACTCGATGATGTATATAGAATATATTGATCTATGAGAGGTACATTAGATATACATATACGTATATAGATACATATGCATATATATATATATATAT